>NC_053495.1:177701163-177983663 GCF_905171775.1 Rana temporaria
GTCAGCTGATGCCAGCTGATGCTTTAATCTGCTTTGATAAATTTGATTTAAACTAGAAGGCAGTTTCAGTAGGTAGCTGATTAGCGATGGCAGTAATCAGTGATATGGCTTAGCCAGTGCTCAGTGCCCGAATACACAGTTATGTCTTCATAGCCAAAAGCACAGTTATCTGCGATCAGATAAGAATAAATATCTCATTTATCTTCCTTGCACGCTGCCAGAAAGCTTGAGAAAATGTCACAGGGTTATCTAATGCTTAAGGTGAGAGGAAGCAGAAATAAATGATTTCCGTTCATTCCTAGGTAAAAAAAAAAATATGTGTCGGTTGTTCATGTAGAATGCCTATGTGCACAGTTCAATAATGCAGTATTAAACCCCAAACCAAATATTGTATATATTGCAGCTTACCAGGAGAACAAGAAAAAAGGGGTACTAATGATGGTAACCCAAAGGTCGGACTTTGAAGGCATAGAAAACAATGGAGAATATACAAAAAAAACAATATTTATTGAAAATAGTACACGGTACATATAGAGCATTAGGAAGAATTAAAAAACATATATATAAGATACCCGATATAGAGTGAGCCCCTGTGCGTCAACGCGTTTCACTGTTAAGCTTCGTCAGGACACATTCAGAGTTCGTTGGTAGCAAGAAAGAAACGGGTCTCACTATCTTATGGGAGAATAGCAGCCTTATCCACAAGATTCCAAATGTCATATCCAATGTTGATTAGCTTGTGGCTTCTCTCCAGGGGGTTATGTTGATCATCTACCATTTTTAATGGTCTCAAGGGGATTTACTTGTTTGGACTCTAGTTTATCACCCTGTTTATATACAGTTGAGCCTTTCTTGTTTTAAGGCTTCATATGTCTAAATATTACCGGGATTTAAGGAATATAATAACCTTTACTTTGGTCGTCCGTCTAAACTCATCTCTTCCCCCTTCCGCCCGATTTGATTTCCCTTTACAATCTGTTGGAATGAATTCAGCAAGAATCCTTTTAATATGGAATACATGAGTCACTGGCTCCTATGATCATTCCCTGATACATCATCGGATATAACTTTTGGAATCTTGTGGATTAGGCTGGGGAGTACTCCCATTAGATAGTGAGACCAGTTTCTTTCTTGCTACCAACGAACCCTGAATGTGTCCTGACGAAGCTTAACAGCAAAACACGTTGACGCACAGGGGCTCACTCTATATCGTGTATCTTATATATATATATTTTAATTCTTCCTAATGCTCTATATGTACTATGTACTATTTTCAATAAATATTGTATTTTTTGTATATTCCCCATTGTTTACTGTGCCTTCAAAGTCCGTCTTTTGGGTTACCATCTTGGTACCCCTTGTTTCTTGTGAGTGCTTTCTTTCCTATTTTCATTGCAGCTTACCAATCCTTAGATGCATTGTCTGCATTAATTTTCTTTTTTTTTTAGCCCTGGTTAACATTGATGCGATTTGGCATGTAATTTGACATCAAATCACACGCCAAATCTGCGGCAATTGTAGGCAATGGCAGCATCCAAATCTAAAAGTAGTTTCTGTACTACTTTTGGCGATTTCGGGGTGCCATTTCCATTGACATCTGTGCAGAAACCCGCACAGATGTCTCTGAAATTGCTCCGAAATTGTGTGAGTTCAGCTGAACTCGCATGATTTCATTCCTGCAGTCAGTGTGAACCAGGACTCAGGTTTTTTCCCTGTGTTTTCACATGGCGATCTGGCCAGTAACACCTCCTGTATTAGAGTGCCTCTGGAGGCATATTTGGACAACAACAATGTTAATCTGGGTGGAAGGGAGTATTAGATGTACTCAGGGCTTTTTTTCTCAGAGAATAGGTGCAGAAACTCCCCCTTTCAAAGTCACTTTGTGTCTCCACCTCCTACCCACCTCTGAGCACTATCCCTTGGTTCCACCCCACGCACCTCTGAGCACCGACCCTTGGTTCCACCCCACGCACCTCTGAGAACAGACCCTTGCTTCCATCCCACAAACCTCCAAACATGGACCCTTGCTTCCATCCCACACACCTCCGAGCATGGACCCTTGCTTCCACCTCCTAACCAGCACCCAGTATGGCCTTTTTTTAGAGAATACAGAACCAATTAATATTTTGTAGTACTAAGTAATTTGTATTGAAATTAGCATTGATGACCAAAAAAGCAATAAAATAGATCCCTCACAGCCAGCAGCAATAGACCCCCCTCCCAGCTGCAACAGATCTCCCAGCAGCCAGCATCAATAGACTCTCCAGCAACCAGCAGCAGTAGACCCCCCTAAACAGTAGATCCCTACCAGCAACAATTGACCCTCCAGTAACAAAATATCCCCCACCAGCAACAATAGATCACCACACAATAAGAGATCCCCATCAACAATAGATCCCCAGCAGGAAGCATCAGTAGACCCTCCATCACACCCCAGCTCCCCTTGCCATTGCATACATTCAGTGCTAGAGGTGTCAGAACTGCATTCCGCCACGTTTCCGCTGAAAAAAAGGCACCAGTCAAAGCCCCTGTCACTAAATAAAGTCACTAAATTAAGTGGTTAGTGTACAGCCCTATTTACACCTTGCTTTTGCTTGATGCTTCGGTGGGGCTATGATGAGGCTTTGGTGCGGCTTCGTGGGGCTTCAATAGGGCTTTAAGCCAGCTTTGACATAGTATAAAAATGGGGGAACCAATGCGCACAACCAACCTAACCAGGGCACATAAATCTAAAACAAATAAACAAATAAAACGAAAAAGCAGCAGCCACAACTAATAGTGCTCACACACTGACAACAGATTAAAAATTAGGGGGGTGTAATGGCGCTTGCAAATATCTAAATAACTAAAATATATTTCTTATTAATAATTTCCTATTAATAATTTACGGAATAGTGCGTCAAAAATTGAAATTCTTCCTGTGTGTATAAAAATGTTCCACTCCAAATAAGATCAGATAGCCATCCAACATCAATGAATTTATGTGGAGGGTGATGAGAGTGAAATAACATTTTTATACACACAGGAAGAATTTCAATTTTTGACGCACTATTCCGTAAATTATTAATAGGAAATTATTAATAAGAAATATATTTTAGTTATTTAGATATTTGCAAGCGCCATTACCCAGCTTTGACATAGACTTCTATGGAGGCTTTAAAGATGCTTTGAAGCACCACTAAAGCTACATGGGGTATAATTTTTGAAGCAATGCCAAAGCAAAAGCAGGTGTAAACAAGACTTTAAGCTAACCATTTTATTTAGTGTCAGGAGCTTTGACTAGCTTTCAGAGAGCTTTAACAAAGTGTGTTCGAAGACTTGTTTTGAAGCAAGTTTAAATGAGCCCTAAAGGTCTCACCCACTTGCCCCTCTGTTAATCTTTCTATTTGTTCCCTTCTTCACCTATTTTGAGAGAAACAAATGCTAAGGGGTAGATTCACGTAGTTCGGCGTTTCTTTGTGCGGGCGTAATGTATCCTATTTACGTTACGCCTCCACAACTTTTACAGGCAAGTGCCGTATTCTTAAAAGAAAGTTGCGGCGGCGTAGCGTAAATAGGCCGGCGTAAGCCCGCCTAATTCAAATAGTGAAGAGATGGGCGTGTTTTATGTAAATTAGGCTTGACCCGACGTGATTGACGTTTTTCCCGAACGGCGCATGCGCCGTCCGTGGAATTTCCCAGTGTGCATTGCTTCAAAGTACGCCACAAGGACGTCATTGGTTTCAACGTGAACGTAAATGACATCCAGCCCCATTAACGGACGAATTACGCAAACGACGTAAAAATTACAAAATTTGACACGGGAACGACAGCCATACTTAACATCGGTACGCCGCACTTATGCCACCATATAGCAGGGGTAACTATACGCCGGAAAAAAGCCTAATGTAAACGGCGTAAATGTACTGCGTCGGCTGGGCGTACGTTCGTGAATTCGCGTATCTTGCTGATTTACATATTTTGACGCGTAAATCAGCATACACGCCCCTAGTGGTCAGCGAAAAAATGCAGTTACGATCCGATGGCGTAAGACACTTACGCTGGTCGGATCTAATAGAAATCTATGCGTAACTGATTCTATGAATCCGGCGCATAGATACGACTGGCCGGACTCAGAGATACGACGGCGTATCTGGAGATACGCCGTTGTATCTTGTCTGTGAATCTACCCCTAAGTGGACTTCATTCATTTGTTTTAGTATGTGGGTTTTAGAGGAAACCAGAGCACAGGAACCAAACAAAAACACATGAACATGCAAATACCATTAAGTTAGGGCCCCTTGGGAGGACTCAATACAGGACACCTGCACTGCAAGGGAAGTATGCAAGTCATTAGGTCATGGAACCGCCCAATATTCAAGTTCAGAAAGCTAAAATCTGACTGGTTGCCATAACAACCCAACTGCTATCTTTTAAGTCGGTTCCTTGTTTTACAAATGAGCCCAGGAAACTTCCTATCCCATCGTGGGATTTGAACAAAATATTCTGCGCATACATTAAACTCTTGCTGTGACCGCACTGCATTCAATCCTGTCAGCTGTATCACGTATCAGCGACAAATGGAGCATAGCCCTGAATTTGACATTCTTGATAAGACTTTGATGATTTGGCCCGAGCTCCGCTTGGCTTCATACTCATCAGCTTTGGCTTATGTAGTGTTGACAGCTTATTGGCCCACAATTCAGTTTGTCCTTTGACTAAAGCTCTAGTATATGTATATATTCTAGCATTTCAGAATATTTAAGGAGAATCACTGGAACAACTTTCCGTCTTTTGAATATTTGGAATGGGGCAATGCCAACAGTATTTTATCATAAGGAATAATGATTTTATACGGGGAGTGTTGCCATTTTAAAAGAATCGCAAAGTGGGTCGTATTTGGGAATGCACTGCCTATGTAAAAGGCTGATTTAATTTGTGATATATCAGAGCTCACATTTTTATGTTACGTTATAGAATTTGTTTAGGACTATAATGGTCAAAGGCCTCCCTATATGGAATGCCCTGTGCAACAGTTCACCTCAATAGGCACCTCTAGGGACCTCAGAAGAGAAGGTTTTAAGTACACCTTTTGTATTACTATTTTACTAACTCCATTGTGCAATGTATTTGAGGGATATAATAAAAAAGTACACCCTGCTTGGTTCTTTGTGGGTTGGTGACCCCCTGGTATAGGTTAGTTTAGCTATAATAATGACTCCAATGGCAGCCATTGGCTGAAAGCGTTGACCGGAGTGTTTGGCAGGGGGGCCATCTCCCTGTCAGAACACAATAGCACAGCAGGGGAGATCTGTGCTGAGCTGTCAGTTTTTTTTTACGTTCAACCCGCTTGTTCAAGAGCGCTGATTGGAGTGTTCAGCGTGGGAAATCACTGTACTAACCTTGCATGATTGGAACATCGGCTCCGACCTGAGCAGTTTTCTTTTGTTCAACATGTGGGGTTGAACGGAAAAAAAAAAAAGGAATAGTGTGTACCTGGCTTTACTCTATCCAAAAAAAACTTTTTGCCTTTAGTTACACTTTAGGAGTACATAACTGAATTTAATGGGGATATTTTTACATCTGCCTGGAGTCTACTTTTAATAGTACAATATAATGTGATTTAAAGTTTTTGTACAGATGTCATAAATTATATTTGCATGCTTGCTAATGTTATTAAAATCTCTTTATATATATATATATATATATATATATATATATATATATATAGAGAGAGAGAGAGAGAGAGAGAGAGAGAGAGAGAGAGAGAGAGAGAGAGAGAGAGAGAGAGAGTGTATATATACAGTCCTGATCAAAAGTTTAAGACCACTTGAAAAATGGCAAAAAATCATATTTTACATTGTTGGAACTTAACAAGGTTCCAAGTAGAGCTTCAACATGCAACAAGAAGAAATGAGAGTGAGACAAAAAAAATTTGAGCATTCAATTAATTGAACACAACGAATAAACTGAAACAGGCTGTTTTTCAGCTGATCAATAGTTTAGGACCACACCTCCAAAAAAAAACAAAATGTGGGAACATTTCTCCAAGTGGTGAAGACAGCCGCACAAAGGCCATCTACTGTCTGGAACTGTTGTCCATTTTTGTAAACATCCCTTGCCATCCATCCCCAAAGGTTCTTAATTGGATTTAGATCAGGGGAACACGCAGGATGGGCCAAAGGAGTGATGTTATTCTCCTGGAAGAAGTCCCTTGTCCTGCGGGCATTGTGTACTGTAGCGTTGTCCTGTTGAAAAACCCAGTCGTTATCACACAGACGAGGGCTCTCAGTCATGAGGAATGCTCTCTGCAACATCTGGACATAGCCAGCGGCCGTTTGACGCCCCTGCACTTCCTGAAGCTCCATTGTTTCACTGAAGGAAAAAGCACCCCAGACCATTATGGCGCCCCCTCCACTGTGGCGCGTAGAAAACATCTCAGGTGGGATCTGCTTGTCATGCCAGTAACGTTGGAAACCATCAGGACCATCAAGGTTACATTGTTTCTCATCGGAGAATAAAACTTTTTTCCACCTTTGAATGTCCCATGTTTGGTGCTCTCTTGCAAAGTCCAAACGAGCAGTTCTGTGGCGTTCAAGGAGACAAGGTTTTTGAAGAAGTTTTTTGTTTTTGAAACCCTTCAGTCTCAGATGCCGTCTGATGGTTATGGGGCTGCAGTCAGCACCAGTAAGGGCCTTAATTTGGGTCGAGGGTCGTCCAGTGTCTTGATGAGAGACCCTGCTTATGCAGTTCAGCAACCTGACCACATTCAAAAAGGTAGAGTTTTTTGTCTTTGCCATCACAACGTGTGACCACCTGACAGAGAATGACAATGAATCCACATCTTTGCACAGATTTGGCCTTTTAAAGGCATGTGGTCCTAAACTTTTGATCAGCTGAAAAACAGCCTGTTTCAGTTTATTCGTTGTTTTCATTAAATTGAATGCTTAAAAAATGTTTTGTCTCACTCTCATTTCTTCTTGTTGCATGTTGAAACTCTACTTGGAACCTTGTTAAGATCCAACAATGTAAAATATGACTTTTTGCCATTTTTCAAGTGGTCTTAAACTTTTGATTCAGACAGTATATATATATATATATATATATATATATATATATATATATATATATATATATATATATATTATTACTTTGTAGTTTTGTTTTTTCCTTTCATCCTTTAAATCCATACTAGAGTCACATTCTATATACAACACTGTTCAGATGTGCGCAATAATGTCCAGAATATATTGTACTGTTTCACTCTTCTGCATTTCACATCATTGGAGATGTGACGTTGCTCGTGTCACCATGTAAGGCTCCATCATCGTGCATTAGATCCACACCTGTGGATAACAATGAAGTCAGAATTTCCATAGTACTAACATACTCATCTCAAATTTACACACTGGAAGTGTTGGGATTAGGGCTATCAGCCATCAGCCAACCAGAAAGTAAACTTACTTCTCACTCAATGGGGATATCCTGATAGTTACTTTAAAGGGGATTATGTGAGGAAGAAAACACATTTTTAAATGGAATCCAGTCTTATATATATATATATATATATTAGGATATGATTGTGAATATGATCAGGGTAATATAAATAAACTGATCCAGGTGTATCAAGGTCTTCAATATGTGGTTTCTTTGTACTGTATGTTAATATATGTAAGTACAGGGCTCTGTTATTTGATACTGCTGTGAATTCTGAAATCTGGATCATTTGTTTAGTATTGGCCCAAAACGGTAAATACTTGGCTGCTATTATAGTTGATGGCCTTAGTTTTTTTGAGAGTAAAGTGGTATTAGACCAATAATAGTTATGGTTGGTTTTAGGGGTTGGGGAATTTAGGGGGGGGGGGGGGAGAAACAAAAGAGAAAAAAATAATTATTATAAAAAAAAGAAATTTTACACACTTTAGACATACATATATATCATGCACATCATGGTCGATCACTGTTGATCACTGTACCCAGATATCCCGGGGCACTTGAGATAGGAATGGGATGTAGGTTTTGGCTTTGTGTAAAAGACTTCCCCTCCCCCCCCCCTTTTTTTTCTTCCCCTCTCTTTTCGAATATACAATCTCTATTACTAAGCATCTGGGGGTTAAGTTCCCTCTAGATGCCCTTTACACATTATGATATATTCAGAATATGGGACGCTGTGCGCAGGGCACGGCTGAGTTTAAGCACATTGGACACAGATTACATTTTTTATCACAGTTAAAGTGTAGGTATTGGTTACATGTAAAAATCCCTTTTTTGTCCTCTAATCCTTTCAACCCTTAGGCCCCGTACACACGAGAGGATCGATCCGCTGAAATTGATCCGTGGATCGGTTTCAGCGGATAGATCCGCTGGTGTGTACGATCCAGCGGATATTTATCCGCGGATATATTTCGGGCCGACCGATTTCCAGCGGATAAACATTTCTTAGCATGCTAAGAAATCTATCCGCTGGAATCGGCTCCAGCGGATCGATCCGGTGGTCTGTACAGACTCACCGGATCGATCCATCCGAACCCATCCCTCGCATGCGTCGTAATGATTCGACGCATGCGTGGAATTCCATATATGACAGCGTCGCGCACGTCGCCGCGTCATCATCGCGGCGACGGCGCGACACGTCATCGCAATGGGAATTCGGCGCGGATTTCGATCCAATGGTGTGTACACTCCATCAGATCAAAATCCTCAGAGGATTTATCCGCGGAAACGGTCCGGAGGACCGTATCCGCGGATAAATCCTATCGTGTGTACTAGGCATTATACTACACAGATGATTTTATTTTGTTGTTTTTTGTTATATTTATGATTTAGTTTTTCTTTGGAATTAAAATATTGAATGGTACATGTCAGTTGAGACACTATGCATAAGATTAATAATGGATAGGAGTGTATAATTATATTTTTTCTTATTTTTTATGATAAATCTCAGTAAAAATTGATTGAAAAAAAAAAGGAACAAAACAAAAAGCAAACATTTATTATATTGCAGCTTACTGAGATGTTGGCTGTATTAGTTTTCATTTTTAGGTTTTCTTCCCTTTATTTTATACCTGTTGATGAAGTCAGTAAGTCTGTTATTTTTCAACAGAACAAGCTCTCCTACAAAGATAGCAATTTGAGGGTTGAGACAAACCGTTTATCACTGACAGTTGTGCTTACATTGCTTTTATTTGTTCATGTAAAGCAGTGGTTTTCAACTCCATCTTCAGGACCCACTAACATGTCAGATTTTAAGTATTAACTTGGGGAGACTAGAGTACTACAATCACTGAGCAGCAAATTATATCCCCTGTGATGTATTTCAGTTATCTTGCAAACCTGGCCTGTTAGTGGGTCTAAATGACAGGAGTCAAGAACCACTGATGTAAAGCATTCAAAAAGAAAAAAAATCGAAATCTGCTAGTACATATAACACTCCCACCCCCCCAATTGACAATGTTGCTGTCCAAAGGTGCTCCCTGTGCTCCTTCATCCAGAGAGGAGGCCCTCTAATACAGGAGGTATGTTACTGACCAAATCACCAGGAGAAAAAGCGCCACGGCAATTATAAAAACAAATAATCACCTCCTCTCTGGTGCTGTCCCCCACAGACCTACAGCTCTGAAATCCAGTCTACGATGCCTAATGTCATTCAACCTCCTTTCTGAGAGTGCAGAGGGTCAATGATACAGAAAACGGCACCAACGCCATCATACCAGTGACTGGCCTGTAAAACATTAACCTGGAAGTAGAAATTTTGTTATAAAAAAAATCATAAAGTAGTAGGCGGGAGTATCTAATAAGGTCACGCGCATAAATTAACATTTCATGCCTTCTATGGATCTCAAAAACGAATGTTAGAATGTGACACATTGGCATGGCAATTAAACAAAATATCATACAAACTTTGTGGCATCGATCATAGTCACTTTGATTTTTTTTTTTTGAAAATGGTTGACAAGTTTGGTATCTATTTACTCGCTGCAACACAATATTTAATATTTTACTAAAAAAAATGAATATAAGATTGTGTTTGTGTGTACCATAAATATATATACAGTAAACAGTAGCGTAAAAATTGTGCAAAATAAAAAGTTGCACCTGCCACCATTTTATTCTACCTCTGCCTCTCTTTTGACAAAATCTATAATATATAGGGGTAATTTTCTAGCATAAAATGCAAATGTTATCATGTTATCATGTGAACAAAAAAATTAAAACATGTTAAAAAAAGGGGGGGATAGGGTTGGGACTTTACATGAGGCATATGATAGAACTACCACAGGCCTCCTTCCCTGTAAATGGATAGATGGGGGGAGGTTTTGGGACTTTAAATGAGATGTGTTTTTAGCAGTATACGATTAAATATATATATATATATATATATATATATATATATATATATATATATATATATATATATATATATATATATATGGAATATAAAAAATGTTTCCATAATTGCCAGGCTCAAAGTTACCAACCAAAAAAAGCACCAAACCAATTTAACCTGACTAGCTGTATGCATTAAAAACAGAGGTTTAGTTGCATGTATTTGCAAATACCTGTGTGAGCTGCATGCCGTGCCAAGGCACTCTGTGTACTGCAGTCCTAACTATGAATTTTAAAGTCTCCTAAATAGGAGCACAGGAGTGCTAATCAATAGATAGGGGGCAGGTGATCACCTAAACCCGCCCCTACCTATAGTTGGTCTAGCAAAAAAAAATTGCCCCATAGAGGTAAGCGGTTAAAGCGTATGTAGCTCTACAACATAAGGAGCCACTGCATAGATGGGTCCTTCTGCCACCCCTCCATGGTGACCCTCTTTGAATTAGAACCAAATTAGACCCAAATGCACTGACACACCAGTAGTGAAAAGTTGGCTTTTTTAAAGACAGAAAAAAAGCCCTCCAGAAAAAGGTTTGTGAAAGCAATTAGGCAACACCAAACCAACTCAATAACAACAATCTCAAGAACCAGACACAGCTATACATATCTATATGGCCTATCTGGGATTTTGACCCTAACTATACCCCTGACCAGTGGTGGGTCAAACACAGTCTGCCAGCGTTTGGGCCCATAGATACTTGTAGTCCTGTTTCTCCTTCAAGGATACGTAAAAACTAAGTAGGGGGGTGCTCCTAAAGAACAGAGCAGCCTGTCTACGAAGCAGAAAAGTCTTTAGGTGACAGGTAGAAAAGTATTGTATCTAAGAGGCAGAAAGAAAGGTCAGTAGAAACATTGGTGGCCAAGAGGCCTCTTACTACATAAGTAAGTCAAGGTCCATCCCTCATCAGCCAGGTAAGATGTCACACCACACATAGTGCTCCCCTCTCATGACAACCCCAGCTTATATACAAGCTTCTCCTTCTCTGGATCTCTCAGTCTGCAAAAGACACAGCAGATTGAAGCTCTCTCTGCTCTCCTCATCTCTGCGCGCACCACAGCTCTCTCCTCTTAGGGCCCTTATGCCCCTTGGCCTCCTTGTGACTCTTCTCACTTCAGCATAAGCGTTTCTCCCCTCTGCATGCTAAAGCCAATGGATAGGACTAAAGCAAAAATCAGCCAATCTCAGTTCTACTTTTTTCTGGTCTCCACACAAATGTCCATTGCTCCTCCTATGCTGGGGACACTTTCTCCTTTCCTGTTTTCTAATAGGTGGGGCTAAAGTCCAAAGGCAGGCAGCCAGGGCTACAAATACCGTACATAAGTTTTTAGTGATTGGATTAAGACCTATTTTATTGCATGGTATTACAAAAAAAAATTCATGGAGGGAACTCAGACAGGGGGAACAGGACTGTGATGGAATCAGGCTCTATTTCGATGCACAGTGCAATAATAATCCACTAATGTTGCTCCTTCTTTGTACATTTAGAAGGTTAAGGAAGATTACAACCATGATATATTGCTAAGCTGAAAATGTAAAAAATAAGGCTATACTGTATGGTAGTAGTGTCTGGATCTAAAAAATGGCTTCAGCAGATAAGACAGGTCACATATAATTGAGAAATTAGCGCTTTGTCTGGAGTTCAGCTTTAATAATACAGAAAACAGAGGTTAAGTCCTGGCAGTACAGTATCCTTTTGTTAAGATTTTTTTTTTTTTTTTTTAATTGAAAGCCCATGGCGTGTAAAACACACTCAAAAAACTTCACCGGTGCCAAAAAAAGTGCACACATAAAGAGGGGACACAAAAGCATGCAATGGGTGTACACAAGCCCTCTACAATCAGAAGGCCTTGCCCTGAATCCCCGGGGCGTTAGGCTCCAGACAGGGACAAGGGTACTTTACTCTTGGTCCATCTGGCCAAAACAGATGAACCCCTTTCTCTGTCAAAACAGATCCACCCAAGTACTAGGTAGGGCTCCCCCGAAGGGAGACCCCATGAGAGAGGGCGAACTAAGGCAGAAGGCCATGTCCACCCCCTGCCAAGACTTTCAGGGCTTGGCCCGAGGACCTACACCCTACCAGTCACACATACAAAAACCATGTACAAACAAAATAATACAAAAATGTGACAAAGGGAATAAATAAAAGAAAGTGGGGGAGAAGGAAGTAGAGGAGAGTGAAAGGTGACCATTGTGCAATACAATGGCCAGGCCCTCTGGCCAGGGATCTTTGTTAAAGCGGTGGTTCACCCTCCTTAACATCATTATACCATTACATTCGGCATCGTAGCGCGAGCTACGGTATGCCGGTCTTAAATTTTTAATCCCCGTACTCACTGTGCTATCGATCATTGAAGAATCCGACTCCCGCGGGGAATGGGCGTGCCTATGGAGAGGGAGGATGATTGACGGCCGGCTCTGGCACGTCACGCTCCCCGAAGACAGCCGGAGTAGGTCTCGGCTCTTCACGGCGCCTGCGCACAGGCTATGCGCAGGCGCCGTGAAGAGCCAAGCCTATTTCGGCTATTTCCGGAGAAGCGTGACGTGCCAGGGCCGGCCGTCAATCACCTTCTCTCACCATAGGAACGCCCATTCCCCGGAATCTTCAATGATCCATAGCACAGTGAGTACGGGGATAAAAAATGTAAGACCGGCATACTGTAGCTCGCGCTACGATGCCGAATGTAATGGTATAATAAAAAATAAAATTTTTTTTTTTTTAATAGGGTGAACCCCCACTTTAAGATGGTTCATCTGGTCACGTGATACTCAGCGCCTTCTTCAGCTTCATATCTTTTCACCATGAGGGGTGGTCCTCAATTGTCGTATGTTCTGCTCATGGAGGGTGGTCCTCTATGATGCATAGAGCAGTGCTGATGTGATGAAGTCAGTGCAACTCTCTGAATCATTGTATGTCAGGAATTGTGGTCACACCCCATTTACAGGGTTTCCTCAATCTTCCAGGTTGAATGAAACTGGGTGTCATTCAATCCACAAGACTGAGGACATCTAGGTGCCAAAAGCTGTGGGGGACAGAAAAGAGCTGAGTATTGCACGTAGAACTGCTTTTTTTTGTTTTTAGCTCCTCCTAGAGCCTAAATTTTAAAAATAACATTGCCGGTAGTTGGGCTTTAACATTATCGCTATACAACACAGGCAAAGCCTTCATAACATATTCTAAGAACTTCTTAATTCAGATCCTATTTGCTGCAAAATAAAACATGAACAGAACCGTGTTATGAAAAGGAAGAAGCTAAAACACCCTAATAAAAAATAAATCAGACTTTAGGCTGGGTTCCAGATCTCATTCCAACCTGAACCAGGGTGGAGCCATTTTGTACCCTCTGAGTTTTGTGATCTCTTGCCTGACTCTCCAGGTGTTTATCCATGCTGTCTTGGACTGTCTATAAAGTCTGTCACTCTCCCGCAGCTGAAGACATAGAAATCCTTATAGGAATAACACCTTCCTTGAAGCCGTGCTGACTGCCAAGACTCAAACAGAAAACTACTGTCAGCAAGCTGTGCTTTACTATAGGCCTCCAGAGTGCAAACAAAAATACATATTAATCATCTGTAAAGTATGTTCAGAAAAATGGAGAGTTGTTTATTATTTAAAAATATAGCCAAATTGTTCGAATGAAAGCCAGGGGCACATAAGTACACCAAGAGAAGTGCAATGTTTATACAAAATTCACAAACATCTTAACGAGAACATGGAACACCAAATAGTCTACTGATTTTGTTGTACCTTTTTCTGGATCAACAGTAACGACAGCACAACAGCAGAACTGAATGTTGAATTTTAACCACTTGCCGACTGGCTAACACTTATATACGTTGGCAGAATGGTACGGCTGTGCAAAGCAAGGTACCTGTACGTTGCTTTGAATTTGCCGCGTACTTCATGACCATGCCCGTGGGACTCGCAGACTCGATGTCCATCGGTGTCCCACGATCATGTCACGGAGCTGCAGAACAGGGAGATGCCTATTTTTTGTGGTTGAACTGGATGGACTTGTGTCTTTTTTCAACCTGACTAACTATGTAACTATGTAAACAAGGCATTTCCATGTTCTGCCTAGTGACAGTACAGTGATCTACTGCTCCCTGTGATCGGGAGCAGTGATCACTGTCATGTCACTTGTAGCCCATCCCCCCACAGTTAGAATCACTCCCTAGGACACACTTAACCCCTTCCTCGCCCCCTAGTGTTTAACCCCTTTCCTGCCAGTGTCATTTACCCAGTAATTAGTGCATTTTTATAGCACTGATCAATGTATAAATGGTCCCAAAATAGTGTCAGAAGCATCCGATGTGTCCGCCATAATGTCGCAGGCATGAAAAAAATCGCTGATCGCCGCCATTACTAATAAAAAATAAATAAAAATACCATAAAACTATCCCCTATTTTGTAGACGCTATAACTTTTGTGCAAACCAATCAATATACGCTTATTGTGATTTTTTTTTTACCATAAATATGTAGAAGAATACATGTAAATAAACTGAGAAAGAAATGTGTTTTTTTTTATATATTTTTCAGGGATATTTTTTATAGCAAAAAGTAAAAAATATAGCTTTTTTTCAAAATTGTCATGTTTTTTTTATAGCGCAAAAAAATAAAAACTGCAGAGGTCATCAAATAGAACCAAAAGAAAGCTCTATTTGTGGGGGGAAAAAGGATGTCAATTTTGTTCAGATGCAACGTCGCACGACCGCGAAATTGTCAGTTAAAATGGCGCAGTGCCGAATCGCACAAAGTGCTTTGGTCAGGAAGAGGGTAAACTCTTCCGGGGCTGAAGTGGTTAAGGAGCTATCAACCTTACATACTAAGTTATTACAATTTATTCCACTTAAAGTGTTACCAAACCCATAACAGTAAAATCAATCTATAGATGCAGTAAAGCATGCTGGTTATACTCATTGTGGAACCTAAGAGGTTAATCCTCTGCATTGTGTAAAATGGCTGTTTGATTTTGTCTTCTCTGATCCTCCTCTACTTCCACCCAATCCATCTGCTGATAGAACAGAGCATAGTGGGTAAGCTGCACATTCTTAGTTTGGTGTGTATTGCTAGAGAGTTTTTTCTTTTTCTTGGGAGGATGCATGTGATGAGCTCAGGGCCAAGCAGCCAACAGAGGGTCAGGGGTCCTGCAGCCTCAAAGGACAGTCAGAGCAGATTGAAAACTCCTCCCAAAAGCTTTAACCAAACACTGATAGAAGTCACAAGACATAAATATATTGATACACCTATGCCATAATACACCCTTATGAACATATTGAAATATACTTTTATGATGTCTATTGCACTTGTAAAATAAAAGTCCCAAGAAGAGATCAAAACTTAAAGGGGTTGTAAACCTTCTGTTTTTTTTTTCCACCTTAATGCATCCTATGCATTAAGGCGAAAAAACATCTGATAGTTACAGGCCCCCCAGCCCCTCCGTTATACTTACCTGAGCCCTCAAAAGTCCTGCGTCAAGAACGTGCTGGCTTTTGGGCCCGGTTTCATTGGATAGATTGATAGCAGCGCAACCATTGGCTCGTGCTGCTGTCAATCAAATCCAAATGATGCGGGTGTCGGGGAGCAGGCTATACCTAGGGAACAAAAGGTAAGTGAATAGACTGGCTCAGTCAGGAGACTGCTGGTGATCAGAAGGAGGAGCTGACCTGCCTGGTGGTGATGATAGGTCCACTGTCTGGGCCACATGCTTGAAAACCCTCTCTACATGAAGTATTTGGGCCGAGTGTACCCGACCTGGAACTAAAGGAATGGGGCTCCCTTCAGTTTAGTGGTAAAGTAAGTGTTAGTCCCTTAATAAAGGCAATGTAGCTTGCCGATTGTGAACTGGAACATGGGCCATGGGTTTCTAACCAGCCATTCTGCAAATCTTTTCCCCATAAGTGGGAAATTACTTATCAACCACCACTAGGAGGCACTACAGGTGTGTACAAAAACCCAGGGAGTTGTGGGAAATGGAGTTAAAGGAGCCTGAGAAATTATAATTACTATTCAATGGCTTTAAAAAAAAAAAATTTGCATGGGACAATGGGCTAGATTCACAAAGGGGATACGACGGCGTATCTCCTGAAACGCCATCGTATCTCTGTTTCTATCTATGCGGCTGATTCATAGAATCAGTTACGCATAGATATCCATAAGATCCGACAGGTGTAATTGTTTTACACTGTCGGATCTTAGGATGCAGTAACGCTGCCGCCGCTGGGGGAAGTTCACGTCGTAAACCAGCGTCGGGTATGCAAATTAGGAGTTACGGCGATCCACAACAGATTTTCGCGTTTGCTACGTCGCCGCTAGTCTAGTTTCCCGTCGCAAATTTAGTCGTCGTTTTGGGTGCCCTAACTTTAGTCAGCAATTGTATTGCTGTATAAAGTATGGCCGTCGTTCCCGCGTCGAAATTTAAAATTTAACGCCGTTTGCGTAACAAGTCCGGGAATACGGAAGTACGCTACGCGCGTCGCAGTTCGAAATAATGACGTCACGGCGCGCAAAGCACGACCGTTAATTGCGAAACGGAGCATGCGCAGTAGGTCCGGCGCAGGAGCGCGCCTAATTTAAATGGCACACGTCCATTTGAATTGGCCCGCCTTGCGCCAGAGGCCGCCGGCGTAGTTTTCATTGCAAGTGCTTTGTGAATCAGGCACTTGCGATGAAAACTTGCGGCGGTGTAACGTATCTACGATACGTTACGCCGCCGCGATTCTTCGTGAATCTGGCCCAATAATGACACTTAGGGAAGGTCATGTTTTGCTGTGGCAGAATGACATGAAGAATTGTAGCCCGGCTATTGAAAAATTATGAATTATGAAAACAGATATAATAGCATGATTTTATGTGCTCAGGATTAAAACATTTCCTCTGCCAATGGTAAAAATATATATATTGGCAATTATACTTTCCATCAATAGGAGGAACCCCACTTTTTCACACGCATCTTTGAATGCTATGGCAGGGGGGCTTCCTTCCATTGTTTATTGGAATCATGAAACTGCAGGGATTCACAGCAATAATTGCAACAGATATGCAGGTGAGACCCCAAAGTGAAGCCTCGTTTTATACCAGCAAAATATGTTCTAAATGCAGCAAAATAAAAAGTTCAATGTCTTATGGCCCCTCTTCTTCTAAAGCAGCCACAGCCTGAGTAGAAAGGCCTGTGTCCTGAATATATGCTGTTAAATTAAAAGTGTTTTTATTGCTACTGTTTTTGTGTTTTACAGATTTCTCCATGCTTCATGTTCTGATGACAATATTGCGAGAACAAATGGAAGTGAAGGTAGTCCTCCTAATAGGGACAGAGACAGAAATGTAACCCTGGCACAGGTTCTAACCATTCTACATTCTATCCACAACATAAATAAAAGTTTTGGCTGCTGGAATTTTGCTTTAAATCAATGCATAATCTATGTTTTATTATGCAGACGAGATTGCTGCAAAACAATAGCATGGACTAGCAGAACTTTCTTCAATGAAGGCCAATGAGAAGACCATGATTTAGCTAGTGCCTTTAAAACCAGAGGAGTGTAACGGCGCCAATGTAGTGGATAGCATGCAAAGAAAATCCCAAATGTGGAAACAGCCTTGTATATCACACAAAGACATTACCCATACACAACCACAGATTTTGTCTGTAACTGCACCATTTAAGAGCTAATGAAAGCTCAGCGGACAATTGCTACCATTTAAGAAACTCACATAAACTTCCAGATTAAGTTACAGGAAAGAAACTGGAGACATGAAAAATCAGCGTTATTTAGTTGTTAGACAAACAAATGATTACTGGCCTGCTTCTTCAGAGACGCGTCAGCCTTCATCTCTACAAACTCTGTCATTATAGAACAGAGCCCGCTAAGCACGTCTCCACAACTAATCAGCAAACCCGTTTTCGAAATCTGCCTAATTATCACTTAATTAAGCAATTTATCTACCTTTAATTACCGTGAAGACAACCTTCTTGGGTTTTATGTCCTGGGGGCCTACCTTGGCTCACTGGTTTCTCTCAGCCGCTTTATACTTTGTGTGAAAACAAAGAAAAAGAAAAATTGCAGGGATGATTTTTGTAGTTGAGTGGGATAACATTATAAACCACACTGACAAAAAACAAGATCATTTGTATTAATATATACTGTGACAGCGCTAGGACCTGCCACTGTGTTAGAAGCGGTAAATTGCTAACAGGGTTCTCACGGGTGCTGAATGAGGCGCTGTAAGGCCACCTTGAGCCCTGGAGTCCAGAGACTTTGAAGAGCTTAGGGAGGGAAGAAGGCTCCACCCCTGTGTCCAGGTTTTACCAAAGACCGGCAAGCTGTGGAAGTGTGTATGTGTATACCCTTTGTCATCAAGGGGTTGTCTGCAGTTCAGGGCCCCACCCAGGAGACAGAAGGTCCCCTGCCCAGACCAAGGTGGATTTTCAGTGCAGTACAGAAAATTGAGAGTGCAGAGAGAGCTAAAAGATATTAAGACCTCATCTGGAATATGCAGTTCAGTTTTGGGCACCAGTTCTCAAAAAGGATATCGGAGAACTGGAGAAAGTGCAGAGAAGGGCAACCAAACTGATAAGAGGCATGTAGGAGCTCAGCTATGAGAAAATGTTAGAGGAACTGAATTTATTCACTCTTGAGAAGAGGAGATTAAGAGGGGATATGATCAACATGTACAAATATATAAGGGGTCCATATAGTGAACTTGGTGTTGAGTTATTCACTTTACGGTCAACACAGAGGACAAGGGGGCACTCTTTACGTCTAGAGGAAAAGAGATCTCCAAATACGAAAAGTTTTCTTCACAGTAAAAGCTGTGAAAATGTGGAACAGACTCCCTCCAGAGGTGGTTCTGGTCAGCTCAGTAGATTGCTTTAAGAAAGGCCTGGATACTATCCTAAATGTACATAATATAACTGGGTACTGACATTTATAGGTAAAGTTGATCCTGGGAAATCCGATTGCCTCTCGGGGGATCAGTAAGGATTTTTTCCCCCTGCTGTAGCAAATTGGAGCATGCTCTGCTGTTTTTTTTTTGCCTTCCTCTGGATCAACTGTGGGTATAGAATTGGGTATATTGCAAGAGCAAACCAGGAGGCGAACGTCATTGACTTTTGTGTGTGAAGTGATGGTGGAAACCCTGCACGGCAACCATTTTTTGTTGGAACCTTTCCATGAAAGTGGGCCATCAAACCCTGAACAGCATTTTCTGGCTGGACTGAACTGACTGGGAGAGTACACTTAAGCCAAAACCCCCCACATATCACAATACATAGAGTCCATCCCCAGGCAGCCCCGCCCCAGACAGAGATCCGTATTGAGCAGTTATTACACCAAAAACCCATCTGAAGCCTTTTTTAACTTATTTTAGGTCCCTTTCCTATGGGATTTCCAATCAAGTTCTTTTACATCCAGCCACCAATAGATTCGTCATGGTACAGTCAAAGTTAGGACAAAAACTAAATGGGCATGGAAGTCACAAAACTCACATCTGTCCCATTCTGCTCTGATTCAGCAGGAAATCTTCTCAGGAACCCCTACTCAATCGTCCTTATCTTTAGACCACTGTACCCCTTTGTAGTGATAATCGGTTATCCAGCACTTCAGTCAGTGACTGCATTAACTGGTCATCTCTTTGTGAAGTCCTCATGCTGCTACGATCTTCTGAAAGAACTCTGCCACACAACAACCAATAGAAAATGCCCACACCACCCTGGCAGAATAAAGAAGGCTATACACACTGAAAATCAGCCAAAATCAGCAGAAATGGGACGATATTTGGTCCGTGTGTACTGTTGCCTGTTCAACAGAAACCGGTCTAACAGCTAGCTTTTTTTAAATGGTCATGTTGGAAAACCAGCTTTCGATCAGCACTTGAAGCCATTGGTGGGGTGGGGGAGACCCCACTGTCATAATACAATAACACAGTGGGGGAGATCCCTGCATCACACTTCATTAGTGTTGATGCAGGGAGCTGTCAACATGTATGCTTAGCATGGGCACCAGAAAAATTAACCCTCTTCTTCAGCATTGAAGAAGATAGAAGAGTTTGGACCCGCTGTATTACATGACAATTAGATTATTAGTGTTGTACACTTTTTTTTTCTAAACTAACTTAGTTAGGCCGCGTACACACGGTCGGACAAAACCGATGAGAATGGACCGAGGTTCAGTTTCATCGGTCCAAACCGACCGTGTGTATAGCCCATCGGTCTGTTGTCCTTCGGGCTTTAAAATCGACCCGATGGCCCGCTGCCCGATCGGTCCAAATCAATGGTTAGTACAGAAAGCATCGGTTCAAAACCCGCGCATGCTCAGAATCAAGTCGACGCATGCTTGGAAGCATTGAAATTCATTTTATTCAGCACATTGTGTGTTTGATGTCACCGCGTTCTGACCCGATCGGTTTTTGGAACGATGGTGTGTACGCACATCAAACCATCAGGCCACTTCAGCGGTGAACCGATGGAAATGGCCCGTCGGACCATTCTCATCGGTTTGGAACGACCGTGTGTACGCGGCCTTAGAGTTCAGCAATAAATGAAACCATATTCTTTATCTTATTGCTGAAAATGTTTTCTAGGCGTTGAACTACTAAGATTTGTTTCAAATCTGTTTTTGTTTTAAAGTGAACTGAGAGTATTATTTTCAACACACCAGATTAAAATAACTTACACTGAATTATGGATGCAAAAAGTCCAATTAAACCTTATAATATCCTTTATTTTATGTTTAACTTCTTAATGAAAAGAAAAGTCTTTCTCTCTAAGAAAAAAGTCACATCCAATATGTTAGAAGACATGTTTCGCAGATAATACAAGGCATGACACATCAAGGTGAGAAAAACCAAAAGGAAAAGATTAAGGCAATGCCATACTGTCTTGTTACTGTGTCTCCTTCACATGACCTTTCACCTTCACCCTATATTTCATGTATGCTTTTCCATACTAATTGTTCTCTTCACTCATGTGGCTATTTAACCCAGCCAACCCGACCAGCCAGGATATACGTAGTAAGTCACATGAACTAACCCCTTGTCCTCTCTCTCCCATCGGAAACACATACATTCCCTGGCATCAAATTCAAATCCTCCCAAAATAAATTGATTTGTAATCAAAGCTGAAGCCCTAGGGAAGATCTGTCCACAAGACAAAGCCACCCAGAAACTCCTTTCCACCAACATCCTCTTGTTCACTGGAAGGTCAAGGTTGACCTGACATTACATGGATGTGATGTAATATGAACCATACCCTGAACAGCCATATCTCACGCTGGGATCTACATGTGATTTGAGACAGAGACATATTTAACATATTTTTTTCACAGCTCCACTGTTAGGGATTATAGGTCCTGTCAACCAATACTTGCGGCTGGTCATACAGATCTACTATCATACCATATGCACAGTTTTTTACATAGTTCTTAAAAAAAAAAAAAAAAGAAGTAAATTCTACCAAAATCCAATGCCAATTTTTGGAGAGAATACTTCGGCAAACTAACGTTTACTAAACTGTGGTCAATTATCGATGTGTAAATTGGAACTTTGATGGAAAAATTGGTGACAGGTGGGAGTTTTAGGTTAGTACCTAGAATGAAAGAGTCACTGGCAGGTGTGCATCTCTGGAACATCTCTGGTGACTTTTTCAACCAGTGTGGAAGTCCAGAAGCTGTTTGACAGCTTAATTTCTTCTACTGAAACTGGGTACAGGCTATTTAGGTGTGCCCATACCCTTTGGACTTAAAAGTGTAAAGAAGTGGGGGAAAACTCTGTTGGGACTTGTAATGTAAACTTTGCTCACACTGATGAGCAAAATGAAAAACAAAATCCTGATTCCTAATCTGCTATCCTGTTAACAACCTTACATGTATACTGGTTCCTGATACCTGACTGTCTATGCTGTCTGTTTCCCTGGGAGGGCAACCCTGGTGAAGACTTCTTATGGCTTCCATAAACAATAGAGGCTGGTTGTTTGTGCAGGCATGATGCAACTAGATTTTGTCACTTTTGTTCTTCACCAGGTCCCTAAATAGTGTTCATGTTAAGCTTATAAGAGGGACAGGGGAGGGATGTATTTGAGGGCAATCTATAGTGACTGAACAAGCTTTGTTCAACATTAGACTTCATGGCCCTAGTGAGCCTACTAACTGTAATATTTTGAAAGTGTGATCCAAATAGAGTAGCTCATACAAACGAATCCACACAGCACAAAATGTATACCCAAAAAAACAAACAGGTTTAAAAGGATGCAATCCTTATGACACCAAGGTACATCCATGGGACGTGAAGTGTTTTATCTCATTCTTCAGCAACCACTGCTTGTGACATAAAGGATCGTCTTTTTTCACAATTGATCTAGGTATAAAGCATGGAAGATGACATTTATTTACCTATAAAGCATAAGCCAAACAAGTTCACACATAATGCACACAAGTTTTATTCCAATCCTTCATTAATAAGGAACAGGCTGGCATGCTAAGTTACTTCATGAGTACAGGTATGATGTTTGCCTGTATATATCTTGGCTAATGATTTTTACTCTGACTGAGTGCCAGCCCACCACTAGTATATCTAGTCTCCAAAAGACCCATGTGCAGGAATAATTTTTGGGCTTCCCTCAATGTAATTTATGGACATGTATTCACAATTAGGGTTGAGCGAACCCGAACGGTAAAGTTCGGGTTCGTACCGGACTTTTGGTTTTTGGTACCCGGACCCGAACCCGAACAATTTGCTGTAAGTTCGGGTTCAGTGTTCGGCAATCTAATGGCACGCTGCAGGGCAGCCAATCACCATTTGTTTTAATTGTGTGACCTAGAAGCCATCACAGCCATGCCTACTAATGGCATTGCTGTGATTGGCCAGTGCAGCATGTGAGCCAGCCTCTATATAAGCTAGAGGCACATAGCACAGCTCGTCACTCTGCTTTAGTTAGGGTAGGGAAAGGCAGTTGCTGCTGCTTGTAGGGAGAGAAATATATAGGAGTCAGACTGTCCTGCTTCAGAAATCAAATTACACCAGCGCTGCATATGTTCCTGTGAGATACTCTGCATTAGATACTTTAGGGAAAGGTTCCTGATTATGCTTTTTATAGGGACAGAAGTATATAGGAGTCAGTCCTGCTTCACAAATCAAATTACACCAGCACTGCATATGTTACTGTGAGATACACCCTTTACATACTTTTCTTCTATTGTGCTATTCAAAAAACATCCATTTAGGGCAAAAAAATAAAAATTTGCAGTGTTTCCTCCAGTGTTTGCAGTTTTTCCTCCATATCTGTATGTGTGAAATAAACACTTTAGCTAGTGTTCTTCTATTGTTCTATTCAACAAACACCCATTTAGGGCAAAAAATATATTTTGCAGTATTTCCTCCAGTGCTTGCAGTGTTTTTTTATGTTCCCTATCCACATTTATTTGCAGAGTACTTGCCATGCTCTTACCAACATTTTGCAGTCCTCTAGCCCCTTCCATTAGTGTTTTAGAGACATTTTAGTACTGAAAAGTTTGGGTCCCCAATGACTTCAATGGGGTTCGAGTTCAGGGTCAATTTCCGGTCAAGTTCGGGTCCTGAACCCGGACTTTTTTCCGTTTGGTCGAACCCGAACATCCAGGTGTCCGCTCAACTCTATTCACAATCTATAGAGTGACTTATAGATGCAGATGAAGAACAATCTTTGGGATGCTCTGAAATCACTGATAGCTCACAAAGCACCATCTAGTGTGCTATTAGTGTAGTACAAGCAAAAATTATGACTCATGGTAAGTGTGAGTCTGGAATCTGGGTCAGAGTTTATTGCAGGTCAAGCTGGATGACTCACAGAGGCAGGTCTCTGGTGCCTCCCCCTGGTTCTGGAAGTTTGGTGAAACTTCTAGAAGTTAGTGGGCAGAGGCCAGGAGTGTTGATCTGCATACTTAGGGAAACTTGGCCAATCCCCGTTTGCTGTCCTGGTAGGGTGGCTAGGCCATTCCTTAAATATGGATGAGTCATGTAAGCAGGGCAGTCGGGTGGAAGATGGAATGCCGAGTAGGCTGTTGGTGATTTAGGATGGGGTCTCAAAAGTCTAAGAAAAACCCTAGCACCAGACTGGGCCCGGGCTGGCTCAGGAGGATCCATTCAGGATAGCGGTTTAACTTGGAATCTTGCCTGAGAAGCAGCGGGAGCAAGGAGGACAGAGTGAGTACAACAGCGCACTCATGGATTTTCAAGAGGAGAGACTGCCACATGCAGCAAGCTTTCTAAAGGACAGCGTTGTGCTTAACCCTTGAATCCTTGATCTGGGAGATCTTCAGAGCAGCCAGGAGGGCTGGTAGTGCCTGCAAGCAGTATAGCTAGGAGCAGTTCTACACAAGGAGAGGATGCACTCCTGCATGCAGTTTGCCTTACTTTTTGTGCTATTTCAAGAGGGGCTAAGAGCTCCTAGTCTGTAATGGAGGAAGGGAAGGGGATTTCTGTGTTCTTTACTTTAAGCTTCAAACTTCATCCTATAAATCTCTTCACCTCATCCAAGTTGTTACCCCTAATAAAACATTAAAAACAAAGCAAAGGGACTGACTTCTTGTGTTTGGATGCAAGCAGAGATTGTGTGTTGCCTGGCTATGCAGGAGTGAGGGGACCAGCATCCCCTGCAAGGGTAGTGCTACACTGATAGTATGCTCAGACAGAGGAGATAAGAGAAGCATTCTGCAGCTCTTAGGATTGTTTGGCACCTAGGTGGGCTAAGGTACCCAAATGCAGAGAGAATGGCACACACATTCCAGGAAGAGTTAACAGTTCTTGTATTTGATAGGGTAATAGGGCAGAAGTACCAGAGTACTTGCGGTAATAGGTGCAGCAACACTTAGTAACTGATGTGGTACCACTTGCAGTAACAGGTAAGATTAAGGCTTCATTCAGCCAACAGTCCTTAAAAATATGTGGTTGCTGGCACTAATCATACTGAGGTAGCATGGGTAGTAGTGGTCTTTCCGGTAATCCTGGCAGGTCACACAGTTTTAACACATATATGCAGAGATTTTTCAGACACTGTAAGGCACACTATCAGCATGACCCGCTTGACCAGGACAGCATTTGGAGGTGGGGTGACTGACTGGCAGGGTGGCAGATTTATCTGGAAATACAGAGAAAGTGATGGCAGTAGCTCCAGTGACTAGTTCTTAAGGGGTGTCCTGCAGTATCCCTGCGCTTGCCCTCCTCATAACGGAACCTTTCCCTGATGGAAAATCTTTATCCCTAACAAACAACACATTTCCTGTCCCTTCTCTATCCACTCACAAATGAGCACAAAATCTTGGCAGGGTCCCTTATTTATGAGTGAGTGAGTGAAAAACTTGTAAAGCGCAACACATGCAAACTGAATCGCCTCTGGGCGCTGTTTCCAACCCATGGGTAAGGCAACCCGTTGACCTCAGAAGAGATGAGTTTTAATCTTTCTCCTGAAGGCCAAGGGCTGCCTCTTCCAAGATGGCCACAGAAGGTCACTGGGGATTGCAGTGTCCAATCACGCAGCTGCTCCACCTATAACATCTATGGAGGCTGCATAGGAACATCATTACCTTGAGTCTCCACTCCATCCACACAGTGAGGAGACACCACCTACTGAGTGGAGTGAGAACTACACCTGGCAACAGGCAAGTAGTAAATTAACTGCTTGTGGCACCACTTGGACATTTATAAACCAAAATCACGGTTGTTGTATCACAAATATTACCTACGACTTCTCAACCGCCCTAGATGCAATCAATGTTTAGGTCATAGTTTGAGGGAACCCAACAACCATTCAACACATATCTCATGCAAATGGGTCCCTTAATTCCTAAGGGCCCTTCTGCAACTGCACAGTCTGCACAAATGACATATATGCTCCTGCAACTACTTTTCTGATCTGACGAGCGCATTTTTCCATGACTTATATGTCTTGTGGGTGTCCATTAAATAGTAACAAAAGGATTAACTTGCCTTTGAAACTCAGCTTCTTTCCTGTCAAAAATTACCCCTCATTGCATGAGTACAAAGCAATAATATGACACTGATCAGCTATGGGAAAATTATTTTCATTCTTCCTCTGCAAGGCTCCAGTTCTTCCCCAGGACCATCCTCAGGCAGAATAATCTGTATGAATAGAATAAATGATACAATAGTTTTTTTTTCTTTCATAAACCAAAGGAATGTGTTGAACTCTGTGTGATTCTTAAGGCGAAAAAAATAAACTGATTGGAACAACTTGATCTGTTTTCTGTATGCGGTTGTGTCGCGATGCTACTCAATCAATTCTCCTGTGCATGCTACAGATTAAGGGATAAAGGACAGAACCTAATCTGATATGTGTCATTATAAGATGTGTCATAGTTCCACTGCATAACTTTGACTAACATTGAGCAGATCAGACCAAGAACAAAGTGTTTGAGTACAATGATACATGGCGAGTCAGGCACACAGGAAGACCATATCTCTCACCAGGAGAATGTTGTCTAAGCAGTTGGCAGATGGATTGCTGTTTTGCCCTAAAAAATAGGTTGGATATGTGTGACATGTATTATTTGTAAAGAATGGACAAGAGGGGCAGAAATACAAAACGTGTTCTGTTCAGTTATTAGTTAAGTGGAACTCCAGCTTAAAAAAATTAGGTCAACTGTTTAGTCTGCAAGAACTATAGCAAAGCCTAATTGTGCCTATCCAAAGGAAATGCTAGGATATTATACAGTACATATATATACACCAGCCTTCTAACCATCCTATCCAGGCTAAATCTCAGGGAGCTCTGACAGGCACAGCTTTGGTACTTCTATTTACTAATTAGAGCTACCACCAAAGGAGCCACTGTAGACTTGACAGGTTCTTTCCCCAACAGTACAGATGCAGACAGGAGCACAGCAACAACAGTCCATTCAATCTGGCTCAATAATCAGTCTAGGGGTTGTCTTTTGGAAGTTTATTTACTTCTAGAAACTTGAGAGGGGATTTGGGATATTGCAGGATAGTCCAAAATGGAGCGTATTGCAGCAGAAGACACTTCTTCCTTAGCAGCTTTGTAGGAAGACTGGTACTTTTGTGCATGTCACCTAGCATTCATAGTTGCCTGAATGTGTACCAAACAAGGGGAAACAAACGGGCAGAGGCCCATGCAGGGGCTAAATCAGGGGGCAGAGACCCACCCAGGGCATCACAAGTATGGGAAGGCCCCACACAGTTCAATAAGTCATACTGGATCAAACTGGCAGATTTTTAAAGGCTTTAGGAGTCTTTCAATTATAATAGAGGTGTGGCACGTATAGGCCGAATTGATCCATAGTGCGATAGGAAGGTTATAAGCAGTTTGCTAGATTTCCTTTAATCATAGAATTTCTTTTGGTGGTTAAAACAGAAGGTGTGTACCATTCCCTTGGAATTCACTTTAAATGCTTGACAATTTACAGTAACAGAAAAAACATTAGTATTCCTCTAAATTTTTGTTGTCAAGAGCCCTCTCCAAGAAATGGTCCTGAACACTGTCATCCAGCAACAAAGGAGACTGTTCTGGAAGACGAAGGCCTTAACTTTAACCTGAGCTTGTGTGGACAACATTCATTTTTTTGTAATGGCTGAATTAGTAAAAGGAAGACAGATCAGACTATACTTTATTTCAATACTCACCTAAACTAACTGCCCTAAGAACCTAGAAATGGCCAACGGAGACAAGAGATTTTGGTATGAGATAGCCAAGCAACAAAAAGGGGTGACCAGTAACCAGTATGCATTTGTCATGCCAGCTCTGCTCTCCTCAGCTACCTGGACCGAAAGGATATATTGAGTCATGCATAAAGGAAAGCTGTCTTCCCCCCCCCCCCCCGACAGACATCTAGAAAGGTTTTAGGGATTGTGCAGATGACTCTTCCAAGTGGCGTTGATCTCAGAGCTACATAGGTACAATCAGATGGGAGGTCAATCACCACAGTTCAAGGAACCCTTAGCAACCTCTGGGAAACCCTAGTGTTCCACAGAACTTTGATTAGTAGCGTCTGGGCTTAAAGCAAATAAAAATGCAGTTATTTACCATAGTTGGAGCTTAAAATCTAACATTTTTATTAAATACATAACTGCTTTCATTGGTTTTTGTTATATGCCTTGGTGGTGATTGTAGAATTTGGTGTCCAATGATGAGTTACAGGAAGAGGTTGGACCACTGACAGACATTTGCAGAGAAAATCATAACATCACAAAACCCAGGTTTTGGAGGTGGCTGTGAAGGTAAATGAATGGTGCATGCAAGCTTTGCATACAGATAGTCACATCCCAGATAGCAAGGATAACTTGCCACACATTTGTGGCAGTATTGAATTGTAAGTCTTGTTAACTTGCTGCACATTTTCACTGGCAAGTTGTACAATTGCAGAGCACTTGAAGCACAAGTTCTAGTTGACACTCTTCCAATTTGTAGCAAATTTGCATGACAAGTCTCTAGCAAGAGCATAGTTGCAGTGGTGAGTCTACAGCAAGAGCTCTGCAAGTCTACAACATGAAAATTCAGCCACAGTGCCCCCCTGTGGTGGGATGACTATTGCACAACATAATTGAACCAGAACTTGCAGCAGACTTGCAAAATGTTTGCAAAGAAAGTTGATCTGAAGTCATGCAATGCAGACTTGCTGCATTTTTGCAACAAACTTATGAAGCCTGAAAAGTCTAGCAATTGCTTAGCAAATCATTTTTAAACTTGCAGCACAATTGCTTGCTGTCTAGGATTTACCAGGTCATAAGTACAAATGATTTTAAAAAATTGCAACGCTCTGCAGTCTAAACATACTGTAGTATTGGATTAACAAAACTGGTTTGGAATGGGACTTTTAAGGCACAGATATCAGTACACAGATTATAAAAATCACACAAATTGTATTCAACAAATCTCATTAAAATCACATAAATATGTGATTTTAATAAGATTTGTTGAATAACATTTGTATGGTTACATTTCAAACCAATTTTTTTAAACGCTTCCAAATTTGGAAGTAGCGTGGTTTATCTAGGGGTCAAAATACTCAAAAATATTGTATACCGTCGTTTTTAGTAAATCCAGGGGGCTCTGTTATTTATACTATTATGTTAGTTATAGTTTCTTTGTAACTTTGTAACAATGAGTGTCCAGGATGATTTGTTTTTACTCAGTCTATTTGGGTGCCCAGGATTAACCATGAATACCCGCAGGGCTTAAAATAAGTATGCACACTAAAAATAAACACTGTGTGGTTTTCCTATTGCTGGCGATTAGTAAAAGTCTTTTTGACACCATGTCTATAAGCACTTAATTGCCTCATTAATAGTTAATTACCAGGCAGTAGACGACACGTTGGACTTTGAAGTTCCATCCCACTTAGGTTCCCCTGGAACACTGAGCCACTAATTAGAGCTGAAGGTTACTTCCTGCTGATTGTGTGCACTGTTAATGACTTTCAAGAAAAATGAATTCTAGAACAGAAATAGCCCTGTACAATCATCATTTCTATTCTGGAGACAGGCTGGTTCCTCTGGGGCCTTGGGGAAACACTCTTTTCTCGCTGTTGCATACAGAAAAGCATGTTTTAGACTCATAAGAGGCTCGGGTGAATAGAAGTCATTGCATAGTAGCTCATAGAGAAAGCTTAGCCCAAAAGAGCCAAGAGACATCCCAGTAAAAAAATATTTATAGTAGATACAAATCTGATCACTAAAATCTTATATTAGCTTTAATATGTTAATTTCATTTTTAAAGAAATTCTATATTTGTATTTATATATTTATTTTTTTGAAAAGATTTTCGAAAGAAAATTTGTTCGGAATTCGAACCATGTATGGTCTTAGTGTGCTGATCACAGTAATCCTGGCTGATGATCCATGATTACCGTAGTCAGTTTACATGCCTCCGTCATCCCTCTGCTCTCCTCTCTCCCCCTGCCTGTCACCTCTTGTGTGTGTGAGCGGTCTCCACCCCCCCTCCTGCAGCTATTAGTAGCTGGCAGTAAAGGTAAAGAAATATTACTGCCATCCCATCTGTTCTATCAATCTATCCTACACTGTGTACATGTTTTTATAAGGCGATGCCTGTAAATACCGTATCTTTTATATTTTATGGCTAGCCTCGTGACCTCCACCTGCTCTCCTCCCCTATCTAAGGGCTACGGCGGGAGGGGCTGAGTGGCCAGCACATCGGTCACATGATCGGTCTCAGCCCCTCCTGCTGTAGCCCTTAGATAATAGAGCGATCTTATGTCTTTCCTTCTATGTTTTAAGCATGTGTTGATTTTTCGTGGCGGTTTCAAGTGGTGTTCTCTAATGGAAAACATAGGCTGAAGAGTGTCCCATCTTCAAAGATTAGGAGAACAGATGGGCAAGTATTGTGCACTTCTCAATAAGGGAGACCAGTGGTATGATGGGTAAAGTGTATTCAAGAAAGGATATAGACTCTACCTTAAAATTAGAGACAAGTTAAAAGATCTTAAAAAAGAAGTCTCACCATAAGTTAATAAGGCTTTTTAAATCCTCCCAGGGGCCCTGGTGCACATTCAAATTTTCTCAGTTAAAATCAATTCTGTGATTTCTAAGCAGCAGTTTTGGATAGCTAGCCCCTTTCACCGTCACCTGGACAAACGAAGAGGACTGCTGACAGACAGCACAAAGAGATGGGAGGGGTGTCAGTGAAGACACAGAACGTACAGGGCCCACACAACCTGCACCTCCTCTGAAGTCTGCAAACAGAAAATTTGTAGCCCTTCATGCTGTGCAGCCATGCTTCCTCTGCTCCCTCTGCTACTGGTAAAAGCTTGAGCACACAACTTCCCACAGCTGCCTGTAGGAAGGGCACCCCATTTTGCATAAGTGTGACCAGCATCTGCAGCCAAGGTCCCTACTTCATATAGAGCCTCATGGCCTCCTTATTGTAAACATGCTTGGATGCAGACTATAGGCCTCTCTCTCTCATCCTCTTGGTCACAGTCTAATAACCCCCTATGCAGGCCTCTTGCCTACTTGTGGTTTAGGTTAGGGCTATGGGAATCAATCCAAACATCTGGGGCCCATGTTACAAAGGGGCTCTGGTCATCTGGTGCCTAAAACCTGAGGGGGTCTTCTCTCATCTCCAGGAGGGTGATTCCGGTCCTCTAACCACTGCCCACTCCGGAGCCTACCAGGTTTGCACAGAAACACCACAGTAAGGGCAGCCATATATGGATCAAAATTTGTCCAGTTCAGCGGGGACAGGCCAAATTTTGATCCAAGTATGGGCAGATTGGTTGCACAAAAGTCGATCTACTAATCCACCTGCTGGTTGAGTGGAAAAATGATTATTGTATGGCGAGCTTTAGTTCTTTATACGCACCACAGAACATTATTCCATAACTTCCAAGTTACTCTTCTCCATCTGAGATATTATAGGGAAAAGTGATAAATGCTTTTAATTTTACTTGCTAAATGAGCATGAATTCAACAGTCAAAAATTGTTAATTATTCAATGCACGAGGATGTCACATACTTCAGACCAGCATCATGACAGAAGGTGCACTTTAACATTTCAAATCCGAGATCCTGATATCCATCCAGGACACTACAGTATCTTGACAACTGTCCCACTATAACCCAGGAGGGGTGCTGTGGTGTTACTTATATTACATTGTGCTGCTCAATCCAGGCCTTAAGCCTACTCTGATACCCCATGAATGATCCATAGAGAATTTTCCTTCACTCACAAAGACATCTTTCTTCTACAGCTGCTGACATCCCAAGAGACCTAGCAAGGCTCCTCCTCCCAAGATAAAGAGCGAAGGTAGGGAAAATCCTAAAAGTCCACCCAATGAGGGAGTGCCCACTAAATAAATTGGAACTCTAACTTACTCTTGCCTACAGGCCAGCTAGTCTGAGGAGATAACGACAGTAGTAGCTGGCAGCTTTTGTTGTATGAATGACAGTAGCTGGGAAGCAGCCCTGTTATTCACGAAACAAAAGCTGACAACAGCACACATTAGCAGCTACTATATTTGTCAGAGAGAGACTAATGTAGTAGCTGCCATCATGTGCTGCTGTCAGCTTGTGTTTTTTTGAATAACAGGGCTGCTTCTCAGCCGCTGTCATTAACACAACACAAGCTGCAAACTGTCAGGTCACCTGTGGCCAGGTGACAAGTGCACCCTGTGGGGGTCAGGGATGCACCGCAGGGTAGTGAACCCTATAGCCGACTTCTGCGATCAGAGAGGAAGCGAACCCAAGATCGCCTAGGGCGCGGAGTCTAAGACCCAGCTTTGTGTTTACCAGAGCCTCTAGTGGTGAGGATGGCCTTCGCCGCAGCTGGATCCAGGTCGCGACCCCTGGGATCCCCTAGGTCACGCCTTGCAGAGAGAGAGAAGAAGCAGCAGGCAGGACAAACGGTAGTGATGGGTAAGCCGAGGTCAGGGCAACAGGAAGACTAGTGTAACCTAGGGACAGGTAAAAGGTCAAGGGCACAGGCAAACAGGAGAAGTCAGGGATGAGCCAAAAACGGTACACAGGAAGATAATCGTAGCACACTGCAGGCAGGAACTTGAGCGAACAACATTGTTGAACAGCACTGCAGGCCTGTAGTGCAATGGTTAATATAAACTTCCTGGGATGGCCTGGGTGGGGCCATACAGGAAGGAGAGGAAATAAGAAGGTAACCAGAACAGAGTCAGGCCTCTTAATGGACAGATGGAAACAGGTAAGCTGCCAGACTATTGCATATGCATGACAAAACTACTATAAAATTATACTGTTGCTGTATATTGTGACATGTCAGCAATGTATTCATACAGACTTGTAGAGTTACTGAAAGGTCCACTTAAAGCGTAACACCAGCTTTTTACCTATGGGTCCACCTCCACTCCTAAAAAAATAATAATAAGCCTGTTGTTTACATGCCCCCCATTTTCCCCAGGGGGCCCATAATCATGCAAGCTGAACTCATAGTACTCCAGGACTGAGCAAAACTCATGTAATGAATGCCCATCCCCTGCCTCCTGTGTTCAGTAAATAGCAGGGCAGCCACTCGGCATGGGACCCAAAAGCTAGAGGCAATTACTGTAGTAGCAGTGCCTACTATAAAGATTTTCAGCCTCCACAGGGATCCCACAGGTATTGCACTTAACCACTTAAGACCCGGACCAAAATGCAGCTTTTTGCGATTCGGCACTGTGTCGCTTTAACTGACAATTGCGCGGTCGTGCGATGTGGCTACCAAACAAAATTGGCGTCCTTTTTTTCCCACAAATAGAGCTTTCTTTTGGTGGTATTTGATCACCTCTGCGGTTTTTCGTTTTTGCGCTATAAACAAAAATGCTATAATAAATATCCCCCAAAAATATATAAAAAAAATGTTTTTTCCTTAGTTTAGGCTGATACGTATTCTTCTACCTATTTTTGGTAAAAAAAATCGCAATAAGCGTTTATCGGTTGGCTTGCACAAAATTTTTATAGCGTTTACTACTAATGGCCGCGATCAGCGATTTTTTTCGTGACTGCGACATTATGGCGGACACTTCGGACAATGCTGACACATTTTTGGGACCATTGTCATTTTCACAGCAAAAAATGCATTTAAAATGCATTGTTTATTGTGAAAATGACAGTTGCAGTTTGGGAGTTAACCACAGGGGGCGCTGTTGGGGTTATGTGTTCCCTGAAGTGTGTTTACAACTGTAGGGGGGTGTGGCTGTAGGTGTGACGTCATCGATTGTGTCCCCCTATAAAAGGGATGACACGATCGATGACGGAGCCACAGTGAAGAACCGGAAAGGCGTGTTTACACACGGCTCTCCCCATTCTTCAGCTCCGGAGACCGATCGCGGGACTCCATCGGCAATCGGGTCCGCGGTCACGGAGCTTCGGAGTGGGAGCGCGCACGCGACCCCACGGCTGGGCTTAAAGGACAACGTACCTATACGTTGATGTGCCCAGCCGTGCCATTCTGCTGATGTATATCAGCGTGAAGGGGTCCTTAAGTGGTTAATTACTTAAATTATTTCCCAAACGAGAAGCTTTGTCTCTCCACTCCACCAACATTAGATTTTGTGCAGCATGAGTCAGACTTCTGTGAATGCCAACCTAAATACCTCCACTACAATTAAATCACAAGCTTGTAGGCAGGTGCATTCTACTTTCTCCACTGCAGGTGGTGCTCCTCTGCAGCGGCAATCCTGCTGGAGAGGAAGTTAAAATGAAGATGGTTTTCTAGGTCACTGGAGAAGCTATCCCATTGGATACTTCTGCCCATGTGACTCTAGCAGCCATCTTGGGTGAGGCAGAGCCTTTTTAAGGTCCTGTCTCCCAGGTTTGGTGATCATTTTGCAGGTTGGTAGAGTAGGGACACGTACCTTGCCTAGTAGGGACTGAAATAGGAGTAGGAAATGTTCCTGAAGAGTAGGGAAAGCATACTGCTCGCAAATTCCCTGGACATCTGCCTGCTTGAACACAAGATGGTCAGGCTGCATTCTATCCCTCTCTACAGGCACTGTCAGTTTGGCTGAACCCTGCTCTCTACACACTGTTGGAACTGTAAGTGGTCCTGGCTGGGCTGCCTTCTCAGCAGGTTATTTGTGAACTGTCTCTGCATTTTTTCTATACAAATTCTTTCATTGCACTGTGACTAAGTGTATTATTGCTGCGGGACTGCGCTGCACCTCAGCTACAAGCTTACTATAAGGTTGGAGCTTGAAGCTTAGAGGTCAATACAAGCATGAGTATGGTACTATACCTATACAGGATTCACTGCCTCACATAAAACCACTGGTATGGTAAAGACGGAAAACACCCCAGTAGTGCAGTATTGGTGGAAAATCCGGAGTATCACTTTAAACAAAAGTTACGTTTTCAGTATGTTGAGTTTTTTTTTTCCATGCATTGGAAGTGTGGGAGTTAAGAGAAGACCACAGGCCCCTTGCTGAGTAAGCAGTATTTCCAGAATTAGTCTGGACAGTTGGTATAAAGCAAATATCAACACATTAATGTTGGACAAAGTGCTGCCTCTCCACTCACAGCCAGAGACCTCAGTTACGGAACGCACAAGCAGAACCCTGGAGCGAGAAGACAACCGCGTGCTGCGCAGCATCTGAGGGCCGTCCACGCCAGAACCATTTCATCAGGAATCAAGTCATTTGTGTAAACTGTTGCAGCCACAAGATGTTTTGGTGTTGGAGAATGAACCGGGATAATCTAAGAGTTTGTAAACATTCAATCTGGCAGAGAGTCATCACCTCGAGCGGTACAAATCTTTGCTTGTTCACTCTATTTCATGGAAATGTACTCGAGATCAACACAAAAGCCACCTAATGGGCTCCTTTGTACAGCCCGTGCTTCTTTGTACAACGCATCTGATCCCATTATATAGTGCCAACGTATTCTGTAGCACTTGTACGATCAAACAACTTAAACCAGAACTGAATGCAAAACTTTTCATTGGGGAGATTTCCCTTTACTTCTTGTCCCATAGCCAAACTAGGAATGGAGAGAAAATCTCTTTAAAGTGGGGAATCCCTGGTTGTCACCAGAGCTAGTGTCTCCATTAAATGGTTATATTCTTTTTTTTATTCTATTCTTTTATTTTTTAACCCATCCCTTTATTTTCTATTCTTTTATTTTCTATTCTATTTTATTCTATTCTTTTATTTTCTATTCTATTTTATTCAGTTTTTTTATTTCCTATTCTATTTTGTTCTGTTTTACCCTATTCTTTTCTATTATATTCCTTTATTTGAAATGTTTTCATTTTTAGAATTTTGAAATTTAATTTGAAAACAATTAGCATATGAAAACGATTTGAATTTGATTTGAAAACTATTCGTATTTCATCCGAAATTTTGTTTTGTTAATTCAGATTCGTTTTCGTTTGTTACTATTGTAATTTGGAAATTTGGGTACATCTGAATCTCCAAGTATCCAAAATTTAATTTTAAACTCCGGCCATTGTTTTTAATGGATTGGGGTAGGATTAAAACCTCTGTTGACTTAATATTGCTGTTTTTTTTACCTCATTGGGACAGGAAATGAGGGGGATTTCCCCAACAGGAACATAGACAACATCCCATCTGTCCTGCATTCTGCTACTAAAGTCAAGCTAAAACAAAAGTAGTAAACCTGGTGACCTCTAATCCTACTGCCTTCCATACAAGTCCACAATTGCCCTGTAAGCTTCTCATTTTGCCAAATTCTACTATTTAAAAAAACACCATTTATCTATTTATTTAAAAAAAATATTGAATGTATTTTTAAATGCACAGTAGACTAGGAAATGGGGGGAAAGCTCTAATCAGGCTCTGGTAGGATGAGAGGAGGTAAAAAGCCAACCAAAATGAATGGCAGAGGTACATTGTGGTCAAAGTCATCAAGTTAAAGGAACTAATGTGAGCTCACAGACTCACAGATACCAACAAAGTCCTTTCTTGTATTAAGAGAGGTATGGACTCCAGAGAGAGAGATATCATTTTGCCCCCCTGTACAAATCAGTAGTAAGACATCATCTGGAATATGCAGTTCAGTTTTTGGCAGCAGTTCTCAAAAAGGATATCGGGAAACTGGAGAAAGTGCAGAGAAGGGCAACCAAACTGATAAGAGGCATGGAGGAGCTCAGCTATGAGGAAAGATTAGAGGAACTGAATTTATTCTCTCTTGAGAAGAGGAGAATAAGGGGATATGATCCACATGTACAAATATATAAGGGGTCCATATAGTGAACTTGGTGTTGAGTTATTCATTTTACAGTCAACACTGAGGACAAGGGGGCACTCTTTAGGTCTAGAGGAAAAGAGATTTCATCTCCAAATACGGAAAGGTTTCTTCACAGTAAGAGCTGTGAAAATGTGGAACAGACTCCCTCCAGAGGTGGTTCTGGCCAGCTCAGTAGATTGCTTTAAGAAAGGCCTGGATACTTTCCTAAATGTACATAATATAACTGAGTACTAAGATTTGTAGGTAAATCCAGGGTAAATCCAATTGCCTCTCGGGGGATCAGGAAGGAATTTTTTCCCCTGCTGTAGGAAATTGGATCATGCTCTGCTGGGGTTTTTTGCTTTCCTCTGGATCAACTGTGGGTATGGAGTTGGGTGTATGGGATTGTACTATGTTTTTTATTTTGTTTGTTTATTTTTTTTGTGGTTGAACTGGATGGACTTGTGCATTTTTTCAATCTGACTAACTTATGTAACAAATGTCACAAATTTGTGTATCATCGTAAACTGAGGAAGTGGCAGTTATAGCCACGAAACATGTCTTTTGGTGAACTAAAACTGTCTGATGTTCATCTCACTTGCTGACATTACACATCCTCAGACATACCACCCTGCCATTTGTTTCACTGATGTGCTTTTTACATTAATTTATGCAACCAGCACAATACCCACCCGAGAACCCACTGCATTAAGAGTGCCCAATTTCACCCCCATGGAGATGGGGCTTTTTCTCGACTTACTTTCACTGAAGGTTACATAGTTCTGTCTATCTGGGTCACTGCAACCTCACCAGATGTAAGCCATTTTTTTATTTTATTTTCAGTGTTTCTCTTAACCGATTGCCGACCGTCGCACGAACATTTACATGGCAGAATGGCAGGGCTGCGCTAAGGGACGTACCTGTACGTCCCTTTAAATTTGCCGCAAGCTTGTGACCGTGCCTGGGGGAACCCGTGTACTCGAAGTCCCGCAATCGTGTCACGGAGCTGCATAACAGGGAGATGCCATTGTAAACAAGGCATTTCCCTGTTCTGCCTAGTGACAGGACACTGTCATCGGGAGCAGTGATCAGTGTCTTGTCACTGGTAGCCCAGCCCCCCACACAGTTAGAATCACTCCCTAGGACACACTTAACCCCTTCCTCGCCCCCTAGTGGTTAACCCCTTTCCTGTCAGTGTAATTTAAACTGTAATCAGTGCATTTGTATAGCACTGATCACTGTATAAATGATAATGGTCCCAAAATAGCATCAAAAGTGTCCAATGTGTCCGCCATAATGTCGCAGTCACAATAAAAATTGCAGATCGCCTCCATTTCTAATTTATTATTAAAAATTCAATAAAACTATCCCCTATTTGTAAACGCTATAACTTTTGTGCAAACCAATCAATATACGCTTATTGCGTTTTTTTTTACCAAAAATATGTAGAAGAATACATATCGGCCTAAACTGCGAAAGAAATTTGTTTTTTTATATATTTTTGGGGGATATTTATTATAGAAAAAAGTAAAAAATATTGCTTTTTTTTCAAAATTGTCGCTCTTTTTTTATTTATAGCTCAAAAAAAAACGCAGAGGTGATCAAATACCACCAAAAGAAAGCTCTATTTGTGGGGAAAAAAATATGTCAATTTTGTTTGGGAGCCACATCGTACGACTGCGCAATTGTCAGTTAAAGCGATGCAGTGCCGAATCGCAAAAAATTACCCGGTCATTGGGCAGCCAAATTCTCCCGGGGCTGAAGTGGTTAATAGAGGAAATTACATTTAGGTACATACTATACTATAAAGTCTCTCTCCTCTCTTTTGATGGTGGATTGACCTCAGACCTTTTAACAGGTCTCCAACCTGCATTTTTGGTCTGAACCTTCGACCTTTGAGGACCACCACCACCTGAATCCTAGTCAGGCATGCACACGTATTGACAGGATAAGAAGGAAGGACCCCCAGAATGCCAACATCCATAATTATATAGAAAGTACTGAGGGACTAAAAACTCTCTCAAAGAAGAAAAGGACTTTGTGGGCACAACATGAGGCAGAAATAATATAAAAAATATAGGTCTTTATTATAAAAAAATACATAAAAAAGGGAAATAAACACAAATATGTAACAAACACCAACACCCTTGACTGGACAAGGTCAACAGATACCCAAATAACCAGGTTAGAAGGTATGGATCCCTTCTAAGAGTCAAAGAACAGTTGAAAGTTGGGTCTATGGAGTCTTCCAAACTTGTTAGTCCGTATTAGTCCATATGTATTGACAGGAAGAAATTTGTAAGTGACCTCATCAATCTACTGCTGACCATTCATTGTCCAGTCACAAGCTGTGGGCAGAACTATATTTGTTAACAGCAGTGGAGGACAGTAAGGTCCTAAACCTGGCAGTGCTGTCTGTTAGGACAGGATGGACAAAGCTGCTGTCACATATTTATTTCAGTGCTGTATTTAGTAGTCTGCAGGGGCGGACTGACCATTGGGGCTCTCGGGCACTGCCCGAGGGCCCCATCAGGGTTGCCAGGCTCAATAAAACCAAGGACAGTATGTAAAAATATGTGTTTTTTTTTACATCTGTCCCAGATATGTCAGAAACTGACATGCTTTTGATATGAAAATCCTGAGATTTTAGCTGCCCTGGCTCTGCACTGCCTCCTGGCATGGTGGCCATCTGTAAGCCCGGGGGGCCCCATAATCTTCTATTGCCCGGGGGCCCCATGAGTTGTCAGTCTGCCCCTGGTAGTCTGTCCTAAGTTCAACTTTAGTGTGATGAGAGTTCCTTATCATAAAATACACTGGATGGAATCACCCCAGACTTTGTACAAAAAATAAATAGTCATAATCCTCTCCGCACACTTACACATTAAAACCACATCTTCCAATAAGGCTGGTGTCATGCTGATGAGAAATGAGCTTTAGCCCTACGCTCAGAGGTAGGTCTTACCCAACCAGCATGAAGCTCCCAATATGTCTGGCCTATAATTTTCTGACATTCCACATATTTAGGGAAAAAATTCCAAACTTAGAGGTTTGTTGATGTGTTTTCTTTTGTTTGGCTTCTGCGGGATCTCCATGGGAAATCCACACAAACCATTGTGGTTTAGAGAAGAAAACTGGGACCCTGGACAGACTTACTGGTTCTGAATCATAATGATTATAATGCAGGCTGCAGGGTAAAATCACAGTATGTCTAATCCACACCGACTTGTATTTACACAGATATGCAAAGTTCTAAGAGGACTTAAAAACTATTATATGTAAATGTTTATGATAAGATTATAGACTTTTGTCACATTTATGTAATATGTATTTATTTTCCTTAATTATTCGATATGTCTTTGCTTTTTTTTTTCTTTGCTTTTTTTTTTAATACATATATTTTTTTATTTTTTTTTATTGTTTGTGTTTTGTAATGAAAAATATGAATAAAGGAGAATTAATAAAAAATATATATATATATACCGTATTTATCAGGGTATTGCGCGCACCCCTAAAGTGGACCCGCATTCCTGTGAAAAAAAGATTTTAGTACTTACAGTTTTGGTGTCTTGCGCGGCGTCCATCGGCGGCCTCGTCGGGTCCGACGTCCGTCTGCGGCTTCGGTGGTGTCCTCGTCGGGTCCGGCGTCCTTCTGCGGTGTCCTCCACGCTCGATCTCCACTTCCCGCGCTGAGTTTGAACTACAGTCAAGTATAGTCGGGCAGGCTCGTCTCCTCTAGCGGTCACGTCCTGTACGTCCAGGATGTGACTGCGAGAGGAGCCAAGCCTGCCCGACTATACACAAGTGTACTGCACTCGGTATATGCCGGCGCAGTAGTTCAAACTCGGCGCGGGTATCGGCGTATATCGCGCACCCACGATTTTGCCCTGAATTTTAGGGCAAAAAAGTGCGCGGTATATGCCGATAAATACGGTATATATATATTGAAGTAGAAAGGACACAAACTACCACTCAGTTCTGCATTTGCTGCAAACCGAGGGTAATTGTATACAATTTTAATTGAATAGTGTATGAGGGATTGAATTTACATAAAATAAAGGGTAGCTGATCTTTGTGCTGTCAGCCTGTGCATGTAAAAAACACTTATAAAGCAGTTAAAATGTGAGATAAATCTGTGTGTATGTAAATACACTTAAACGATAATCCTAGAGGTATAGGCTTAGGCTCCATGCACACTGGATGCTAATAAATGGTATAAAAACGTCAGTAGCTTTGCAGCTTTTAATGTTATTGCAATAGCGTTTATTAGCGTTTTCCGCGTTAGGGTTTTATAAGCGTTTTCTTTTTAATGGATCAAAAACGTTAAAAAATGCTGGAGAGACAAGTTTTTGAGCGTTTATCAACATTTATCAGCGTTTGGCGTTTTTTGTGGTCAGAAAAACGACTCCTGAACGCGATTTTGGGCGTTCAGAAAACAGCCCAAAAACGTTCATGTGTGCATGGACACATAGGATAACATAGAGTGGCGTTTACGGGCTTTAAAAAAAAATGGCCAAACTCCAAAAAATTGCCATTTACGAGCTCCAGTGTACATGGCCGCGTACACACGACCATTTTTTGGGTTGTAAAAAATTTAGTTTTTTTTTATGTCATTAAAAACGATCATGTGTGGGCTCCAGAGCATTTTTCATGATGTAAAAAATGGGCATTAAAAATTTAGAACATGCTCTAATTTTTCACAACGTTTTTAACGTTGTCGTTTTTAACATCGTAAAAAATGGTCTTGTGTGGGCTTTATTGACGTGAAAAAAACGTGCATGAGTAAGCACATTCAACACGCTGTAACAGACAGAAAAACGCGAATCGTCTTTTACTCACACAAAACCAGCAAAAGCAGCCCCAAAGGTGGCGCCATCCGCATGGAACTTCCCCTTTATAGTGCCGTCGTACGTGTTGTACGTCACCGCACTTTGCTAGAGCATTTTTTTTCACGGTCGTGTGTAGGCAAGGCCGTTTTAACGATCGGGTTGAAAAAAACGTTGTTTTTTCTAGACCATTAAAAATGTCATTTTTTACAACCCGAAAAACGGTCGTGTGTACGCGGCATGAGAACGACAGTCTGTAGCTGATACTGCTGGTAGAAGCAAGCCTGCCTCCTGGAGCGGGCTTGGAACCCAGACACTGCAATAGAAGAAGGAAAGCAGAAGGAAAGCCACCAATAGTGTAGCACGTTTTTTTGTATGGCAAATTAAAATCTCATTTGGCTGTAATTCTCCTGTGGATCACAGTAAATGTGGTAAAAATTAAATTTGCAAAGAATACCCAATCACATGCAAGAAAAATGAAAAACAGTGCATTTGCTAGCATGTGATTGGATGATGGAAGTCATGAGAGACTTATGCCATTCACTAAGCTAAAGGGAAATTCCCTTGAAAAAAGAACAGCCTATAGTAGCACCTTGGATTGCGAGCATAATTCGTTCAGCATGCTTGTAATCCAAAGCACTCGTATATCAAAGCCAGTTTCCCCATAGGAATCAATGGAAAATCAGATAATTTGTTCCAGTGTCACTGCTAGTGTATGCAGTACCACATGTGGCCAGAGGTGGGGGCATCAGAGACACTTGGAAACACTCGGAGACAGAGAACAAACGGGAAAAACCTGGATGGCCGCACTCCGATGCAACACCTTTTTTATATTAAAATCCAGTTCATGACAGTCAGTCTGTACAGTACAGAAGGGGGGGGGGGATGCAAGCAGCTGACGCGTTTCACACCTCGATTTGGTGTTTAGTCATATATATACAGGGAGTGCAGAATTATTAGGCAAGTTGTATTTTTGAGGATTAATTTTATTATTGAACAACAACCATGTTCTCAATGAACCCAAAAATCTCATTAATATCAAAGCTGAATATTTTTGGAAGTAGTTTTTAGTTTGTTTTTAGTTTTAGCTATTTTAGGGTGATATCTGTGTGTGCAGGTGACTATTACTGTGCATAATTATTAGGCAACTTAACAAAAAACAAATATATACCCATTTCAATTATTTATTTTTACCAGTGAAACCAATATAACATCTCAACATTCACAAATATACATTTCTGACATTCAAAAACAAAACAAAAACAAATCAGTGACCAATATAGCCACCTTTCTTTGCAAGGACACTCAAAAGCCTGCCATCCATGGATTCTGTCAGTGTTTTGATCTGTTCACCATCAACATTGCGTGCAGCAGCAACCGCAGCCTCCCAGACACTGTTCAGAGAGGTGTACTGTTTTCCCTCCTTGTAAATCTCACATTTGATGACGGACCACAGGTTCTCAATGGGGTTCAGATCAGGTGAACAAGGAGGCCATGTCATTAGTTTTTCTTCTTTTATACCCTTTCTTGCCAGCCACGCTGTGGAGTACTTGGACGCGTGTGATGGAGTATTGTCCTGCATGAAAATCATGTTTTTCTTGAAGGATGCAGACTTCTTCCTGTACCACTGCTTGAAGAAGGTGTCTTCCATAATCTGGCAGTAGGACTGGGAGTTGAGCTTGACTCCATCCTCAACCCGAAAAGGCCCCACAAGCTCATCTTTGATGATACCAGCCCAAACCAGTACTCCACCACCACCTTGCTGGCGTCTGAGTCGGACTGGAGCTCTCTGCCCTTTACCAATCCAGCCACAGGCCCATCCATCTGGCCCATCAAGACTCACTCTCATTTTATCAGTCCATAAAACCTTCGAAAAATCAGTCTTGAGATATTTCTTGGCCCAGTCTTGACGTTTCAGCTTCTGTGTCTTGTTCAGTGGTGGTCGTCTTTCAGCCTTTCTTACCTTGGCCATGTCTCTGAGTATTGCACACCTTGTGCTTTTGGGCACTCCAGTGATGTTGCAGCTCTGAAATATGGCCAAACTGGTGGCAAGTGGCATCTTGGCAGCTGCACGCTTGACTTTTCTCAGTTCATGGGCAGTTATTTTTCGCCTTGGTTTTTCCACACGCTTCTTGCGACCCTGTTGACTATTTTGAATGAAACGCTTGATTGTTCGATGATCACGCTTCAGAAGCTTTGCAATTTTAAGAGTGCTGCATCCCTCTGCAAGATATCTCACTATTTTTGACTTTTCTGAGCCTGTCAAGTCCTTCTTTTGACCCATTTTGCCAAAGGAAAGAAAGTTGCCTAATAATTATGCACACCTGATATAGGGTGTTGATGTCATTAGACCACACACCTTCTCATTACAGAGATGCACATCACCTAATATGCTTAATTGGTAGTAGGCTTTCGAGCCTATACAGCTTGGAGTAAGACAACATGCATAAAGAGGATGATGTGGTCCAAATACTCATTTGCCTAATAATTCTGCACTCCCTGTATATATGGTGGCCAATAAGATGCCCCAATAGCCACTCCCATATGCATGATCAAATCGGGGAATATGGAACAGTTGTGAAGGGAGAACCCTCCTGTCCACAGTTCTCACATGAACAAATGAGACTTACTCACAATTTAAACACTCATAGACACAAACCAATTACAAGTACCATAATTAAATCACAGACTTCCCATGAAATTTCAGCTTCCGGCACTGCGTCGCTTTAACTGACATTTGCGCGGTCGTGCGACGTGGCTCCCAAACAAAATTGACGTCCTTTTTTCCCCACAAATAGAGCTTTCTTTTGGTGGTATTTGATCACCTCTGCGGTTTTTATTTTTTGCGCTATAAACAAAAAAAGAGCGACAATTTAAAAAAAATATATATATTTTTTACTTGTTGCTATAATAAATATCCCAATTTTTTTTTTAAAAAAATATTAAAAAAAAAAAAAAAAAAAAAAAATTCTCAGTTAAGGCCAATGCGTATTTTTCGACGTATTTTTGCAAAAAAAAAAACGCAATAAGCGACTGGTTTGCGCAAAAGTTATAGCGCCTACAAAATGGGGAACAGAATTATGATTTTTTTTTATTATTTTTTTTTTTACTAGTAATGGCGGCGATCTGCGATTTTTATTGGGACTGCGATATTGCGGCGGACGTATCGGACACTTTTGACACAAATTTGGGACCATTCACATTTATACAGTGATCAGTGCTATAAAAATGCACTAATTACTGTATAAATGTCACTGGCAGTGAAGGGGTTAACACTAGGGGGTGAGGAAGGGGTTAAAAGTGTATCCTGGGTGTGTTCTAACTGTGTGGGGGGAGGGGGGTGACTGGGGGAGGTGTCCCTATGTACAAGGGACACAGATCGGTCTCCTCTCTTCTGACAGCACGTGGAGCTGCTGTGTTACCGACGATCGCGTGTACCCGGCGGACATCGCGGCCGCCAGGTACATGCATCGGCTTCCCAGCAATGCGCCGGGACAGTGTTTACCTGCTGCGCGCCCCCCAGAGGCGCGCGTGGGTAATGTACTTTAAAAGACGTCCACTTGGCACCTGAGAGCCACGCTGTTGACGTCTTTTGTCAATAGCGCGGGTCTCAAGTGGTTAATAGACACAGTCCATGAAACACTCAGAGACACTCCGAGATGCTCGGAGACACTCGGGAACAGAGTGTTTCTGATTGTCTCAGAGCATCTTCGACTGGTCTTTGAGCGTCTCTGAGTGTCACCGGTGCCCCCGCACCTCTTGCCACATGCGGTACTGCACACCCCCAGTGGCTTGAATCCTGCTCATCTTGCGAGACAACGCTCGCAAATCGAGCCAGGATTTAAAAAAAACACAACAGCTCGTATTGCAAAGCGCTCATAAACCGCGTTACTCGCAATTCAAGGTTTTACTGTATTTCCCTTTAGTAAATCAACTCCTTAGCATTGTAGTGGAAGCCATGATCTGCTCAATGAACACTTCCAAAAATACAAATAGAGTGAATACCTATCTAATCAGCTTCTCTGTCCTCTGTACTGCCGATAAACAGGCCAAAAGGCAGCTGTAGAGACTCTTCAATGCCGCTCTCTATCCATCAGACAAATGAGGAGAAAATCAATAGAGTTTCGTGGATTCCAGACGTTCAAAGAGATTGTGAGATAGAAGGAAAAGGGGATTTCAGAGCGAGGAAAAGAAAAACACAGAATTCCCTGGTTTCTATGGAGGTTCTATTCATCGTCTAATCTTAATGAGTGCATAGAAAATGATTTTCAATAGTCCATGAAATAGGAGATAGTGTTTGTCGCCTCTTGTAAACTCCATCTATTAGTCCAAGTATTGCACATTCATCAGATAGTAACATTTGTAGATGATGAAGTCATACATATTGATTATTACTGACAATTTGTTTTGAACTGTCTGTGATACTTTTTTGTTTCCACTCACGGCTGCTGCTAGAAATCATAGGGTCCCGTACAGCCTTTCTGATGAGGCCCCCCCTCAACCCCACCTACACCCCCCCCCCGGGTGCAGCGGAACAGTGACACTGGGGTAGATTCACATAGATTAGCGGATCTTTAGATCCGCGTAATCTATCTGATTTACGATCCGCCAGCTCAATTTTGCGAGGCTAGTGCAGTATTCAGAAAGCACTTACCTCCAAACTTGCGCCGGCGGATCGTAACTCCCCCGGCGGAATTCAAATTCCGCGGCTAGGGGGAGTGTACAATTTAAATCAGGCGCATGCTCCAAGTGCGCATGCTCCAAATGACGTCGCTAGGATGTCATTGTTTTCGGCGTGAACGTAAATTACGGCCATCCGTATTCGCGACCGACTTACGCAAACGATGTAAAAATTCAAAACTCGGCGCGGGAACGACGGCCATACTTAACATTAGCTACCCCTCATATAGCAGGGGTAACTATCCGCCGGAAAAAGCCGAACACAAAAGACGTAAAAAAAAGCGACGGGCGGGAGTTCGTTTCTGAATCGGCGTATCTCCTCATTTGCAAATTCGTCGCAAGTAAAATACGAAACGGCACCTAGCGGCCAGCGGAAGATTGCAGCTTAGGTCACTTACACCTGTCGGATCTAAGGGAGATCGATGCGTAACTGATTCTTATGAATCAGTCGCATAGATCCGACCGTCGGATCTCAGAGATACGACGGCGTATCAGGAGATACGCCCACTGACTTTATTTGCTTACCCCCTGAAAATTAAAAGCTCCTCGGCTCCCACCTCCTGGAGCCCAGGGAAATGTAACTGAACCACGGAAGAAAGTTTCTCTTGCAGTCTGTCGATTAGAATAAGCATATGGCAGGTGAGATAACCTTTTGCAGCAAGGGAGATGTTGTCAGTACTCCTTCAGCGACGATTCGTCTCCAATAGCAACAGGAGAAGATCTGGTACAAAGTTACAGAAGAGGAAGCGTTACGTGAAGTGCACACATGAATTCCACGCTAGGTGCACGACGGGACCCCATACCGTTACTGAGAGTGAGGTAGAGGTGATACACTGTACAGGTGGTGAGGTCATGGGCTCTGCATGTCCCTCCTAACTGCACAAGTGACCGCAGTGATGTGTATTACATCTAGAGAGTTTAACCACTTCCTGGACTCCCGCACGCCGATACACATCGGCTGTTTGAAGAGGGATATCTTTGTTGTGGCAGCAGCTAGCTGCCACAACCCAGGTATCCTTCTCTTCAGCCGGCGGTCCGGTTTTTGATAATAGTGGTCTCTGTGGTGGATTTGCCGTGAAATAACTTTTATCGGCTGCGAGAGAGGGCCCCCCGCCGCTCTCCCGTGCCCTCCACCGCTTACCTGGCGGAGGCGATCGGGTCCTTCTTGTGGCTGGGTATGGAGACGAGTGAGGGGAAGATGGCCCCCACCTGTCTCCATACCATAGCAGGGCGGAAGTGGCATTAAAACGTCAGCCCATAGCTCTTAAAGGACCATATTATTTTTTTGCATTTTTTTATGACAATTTTTTTAATTTTATTGCATTTTAGTGTAAATATGAGATCTGAGGTCTTTTTGACCCTAGATCTCATATTTAAGAGGACCTGTCATGCCTTTTTTCTATTACAAGGGATGTTTACATTCCTTGTAATAGGAATAAAAGTGACATATTTTTTTTTTTTTTTAAAGAACAGTGTAAAAAAATGTAATAAAAGGTAAAATAAATAAGAAAATACATTTTTTAAACGTGCCCGTCCCGCCAAGCTCGCGTGCAGAAGCGAACGCAAACGTGAGCAGTGCCTGCATAGGAGAACAGTGTTCAAACCACACATGAGAGGTATCACCGTGATTGGTAGAGCGAGAGCAATAATTCAATTTTGAAGTGTGACATGTTGGGTATCAATTTACTTGGCGTAACATTATCTTTAACCACTTAAGCCCCGGACCTTTATGCAGCTAAAGGCCCAGGCCAGGTTTTGCGATTTGGCACTGCGTTGATTTAACAGACAATTGCGCGGTCGTGCGACGTGGCTCCCAAACAAAATTGACGTCCTTTTTTTCCCACAAATAGAGCTTTCTTTTGGTGGTATTTTATCACCTCTGCGGGTTTTATTTTTTGTGCTATAAACAAAAATAGAGAGACAATTTTGAAAAAAATTCAATATTTTTTACTTTTTGCTATAATAAATATCCCCCAAAAATATATAAAAAAAAATGTTTTCCTCAGTTTAGGCCGATACGTATTCTTGTACATATTTTTGGTAAAAAAATCGCAATAAGCGTTTATCGGTTGGTTTGCGCAAAATTTATAGCATTTACAAAATAGGGGATAGTTTTATTGCATTTTTATTTTTTTTACTTTTTTTTTACGACAAAATAGGGGATAGTTTTATTGCATTTTTACTTTTTTTTACTTTTTTTTTACAGCGATCATCGATTTTTTTTGTGACTGCGACATTTTGGCGGACACTTCGCACAATTTTGACAAATTTTTGGGACCATTTTCACAGCAAAAAATGCATTTAAAATGCATTGTTTATTGTGGAAATGACAGTTGCAGTTTGGGAGTTAACCACATGGGGCGCTGAAGGGGTTATGTTTCACCTAGTGTGTGTTTACAACTGTAGGGGGGTGTGGCTGTAGGAGTGACGTCATCGATTGTGTCTCCCTATAAAGGGGATGACACGATCGATGCAGCCGCCACAGTGAAGCACGGGGAAGCCGTGTTTACATACGGCTCTCCCCGCTCTTCAGCTCCGGGGACCGATCGCAGGACCCCAGCAGCGATCGGGTCCGCGGGTCCCACGGTCCCGGTCCCGGAGCTTCGGACCGCGCGGCGCGGCCGCGACCCACGACTGGGTTGATGTACAGGACGTGCAGGTACGTCCATCTGCCCAGCCGTGCCATTCTGTGGACGTATATATACAGTGGGCGGTCCTTAAGTGGTTAACAATGTAAAAAAATTGGGCTAACTTTACTGTTGTCTTATTTTTTAACTCAAAAAAGTGTATTTTTTTAAAAAAAAGTACGCTTCTAAGACCGCTGCGCAAATACGGTGTGACATAAAGTATTGCAACAACCGCCATTTTATTCTCTAGGGTGTTAGAAAAAAAATTATAATGTTTGGAGGTTCTAAGTAATTTTCTAGCAAAAAAAAAACAGTTTTTAACAACAAATCTCAGAAAGAGGCTTGATCCTTAAGTGGTTAATAAAGTTCACCCAAGAAAAGGTACCCTATGCGTAAGGCGATCACCCTCTACAAGGTGCCTAGCATAGCCCAGAAGAACCCACCCCGGGGTAGGTCTCTCATGTGACCCTTGCTTGGTGCCCAGGGAGGAGGGAAACATGGAAGACCACCTAACTGCCTACCCTTACATACTTTGAGTGTTTTTATATTCCACATTTCCACTTTGACTGCAGCATAATTCTATTTCTACATACATATCATCTTGAAGTATAATATAAGTAAGCATTTTTTTAAATGTTCCTGGCACTTACTGTCTTCTAGAACTCTAAATCCAAGAAACTCTCATGATAAAACTAATTTAGAAAGCCTCCAGTCTGAGGTGTTGACCCAGAGCTCAGAGGAACTCAAGTTAAGTGTAAAAAGTGTGAATAGTGTGTAATGGAATCTGAAGATCGAGGGTTGCAGGGCGGGGACCAATTCAATAAACAGCTTATCTTCTCCTAAAGCGTTTCAGGCACCGACCTCAAAGCCAAAGTCTGAATGCAGCCTCGGCCAGTGATGTTTTTATTGGGAAAAAATGTTCCGGAAACATAGGCCATAAAAAAATGAATTGATGTCTAAAATGTAATATAAGAGACAGGTTTAATATTGGACATATGTCAGAAAGCAAAGCAAAGGATCTCCAATTTCCCAATAAATAGCCCAGTACCGTTACTAATCGTCCCCAACAGGAGACTGGATTGTATCTAAATTCCTATAACAGATACAGAACTAGTCATTTGGTAATGTGAGTTAAAGTTGAGATCATTTGTAACAGCCAGCACAAATGAAAGCAGATTGTTGTCCATGTTATTCCTGACAAGTAGATTGTAGATGGAAAAAAGTGAACATGTGATTGGGTGTGGGAGAAATACTTTTTTCCTATTTCTTTTTTTTATGTTTATTGAAAGACTTACATTTTGAGTTAAATCCAGAGATAATTTTCCTGTAAATGCTAAGCTTTGCTTTTGCCTCCTGTGCCCCTGTATAGGCATTTTAATGTGATGGGCAACCACACAAACCAATCAGAAATGTTTCCATTAGTGGGACCTTAATTAGTCATCTAAACAAAGCAATTGAAAGCAGAAGAACTACTGCAACCAGCATATACCATTAACCGGAGGCCCTGTCAGTAGTCCTATTGGAATTGTGCATTCACTTGGGTATATATAGTTATTTATAGAGATACCTCCAGATGAATGTTGCAGCAATGCCTGTTAAAGGGGAGCCTGAGGATGATGTGGCATCTGTATTTGTGTCGGAGCCCTAAAGACATCTGCATAGATGAGAAGACCCTCCAGGCATTAGACAACCTGACAATAGAAAATAAAAGAATCCTTGAATTCACACTCCCTTTAGCGATAACCTAAATAATTAATTAGTGTACTGGACGATTCGCCAGGACTAGTCGGGATACCTGCCAACAAGCAAAAAAGCTATATAAAAAAGGGGGTTTGGAGGGCACAAGGGAGCCCCCAGAAAGCAAAAAAAGACAACCTTCTCTCTCTCCAATTCCTCTTACCAACAACCCCGGAGCCAGGAAGTGACATACATAATTATACATTACAGTGTAATACTAGCAGCTCACAGCAGAGGGCAGAAGATCCCTAAACTGTAATCACATGATTTATTTGTGCAAAAACTTCCTTCTGTGTTTTATGTCTGTTTTAGAATGCAAGGGGGAGGCACACAAACAGGGGTAGAAAAGGTTTCAGCTAGAACAACATGCTTTCTTCATGGGGAACATAGGATCTACCTAGAATATATCCATACAGCCTCTTAATCACCACTGCTATGAACAGGTTAGCAATACCATATACAATCACTGCTCTTGGTAGACAGGTGTAGCAATCCTCCTCTTGGAATGATGCAGAATGACCCCCCCAAGTAGTGTGGTAGGCTAAAATTTGAATCTCATAGTCTGGTCCTTGGTGTATGGGGAGGTAAAACATATGTTGGGTGGAAGTCTTATTAGTTTTTTTATCTTTTATTGTTGAACTTGGTTCTAAGTGAAATGGTATAGGGGTGCAGGATACCCACAAATAACACAAAAAAACACTAAAACCATACTGAAGTAGTAGTAAACCCCTTTTAGAGCAGATTTTTGGTACTTGCTGGTCCTGTAGGAGCAGCCAGATCGATCTGTGACTTTGTATGAGCAGTCATAGTCTTTTCCTTATATTGCAGTGGATTTATCACTAATAAATCAGGTTTTGACCCTTTTAGTCAAAGATACCTTGATTGATAGGCAATGAATCCTTCTTACAATGTCTAGACGGTAGCCGCTACCCAGCTCCTCTTCACTTTTCAGCAAGATGGTCTTTTTCCAGTCCAACTTCCTGCAGATAACCACTCCAGCAGATAGCTTAAAAGCTTGAGCCCCTGACACAAGCCACAGGCTCTGGAAAGGCCCACGTGAGAAGACAATCAAAAAAAAAAAACATATCCTCTCCAAGCAAAAGGCCAAAGAACTTTCTGGAAATGTCATAGGAATGTCCATTGCCATCCCTCAGTTGTTGCTTCTACTGCCTCAGTCCTCATCCGCCCCATAGCCCACACAGACCAAAGCTATCTGCTAGATATGTGTACAGATGGTGGGCTAGTAACCATCCACTACACAATTCCCCTGGACCATAATAATACTGGCCCATAAGTGACTGGAAGTACTCACGTCGCAGTGCCCTGTTTACTCCATGGTTCCAGATTAGGACTTTAACTTTCCAGCTGAATACCTAGGGCCCCAAGTCAGCTGCTGTGTTTTCCATAGAGTGTTCTGCTCTTCATCGACAGGGCGATGTCTTCCCCTGACCACCACCACTCCTGACCTGACCAGGTTTATAATGTGTCCCTTGTATTCAGGTCCCTGCCCACCAACACAAGTGAAGTGTATAATGAGTTGCATATGAGTCTCCTGTGGCCTAACTGTGTGCTCTCCAAAGTAAGGGAAACTTACCTCTTAGACAGCTGTCATCAGTGCAGGTCTCCTAGAGGGCGCTTTTCCTTACCTCCTGTTCTGGTGAAAGGGGTACATTTTCGGATTATCCTTCCATTTCTATTCCAGCGAATATTTTCACCAGAAAAAATAGAGAAGGTTAATCTCCCCAGCAGGGGATAACAGGGGATTTAACATTTCCATACCTTATCTAAAATTGAAAAATATTCGAGCGCCACAAAGAGGAGCCCCAGGCTTCCCTCAAAAAAAAAAAATTTTTCAGCTACAAATACTGCAGCTAGCTGACTTTTAATATAAGGACACTTACCTGTTCAGGAATCCAGCAATTTCCTCACTTCAGCCACAGCTATGAAAAAGCACTGAAGCACAGTGCGAAACGCGTCAGCTTTTGTCCTAATTTTTGCTGTGACATGTAGTTTTTTGTGATCAGTTTTATTAAAAAAGAACGTTTTTGGAGTGCGGCTGTCCCAGCTTCTTATCTTCTATTTCACTTTGCAATGTAGTTGAGCATCATGGGAAATTTAATTCCAAAACAACTGGGGTGCCAAGGTTCGCCATCAATGGCCTAGGGGCTGGTGGAAGAAGACACTCAGGATTACATACTTGTTGAAATAGTTGTTAAGAAGATGTCACCATCACTTGTTTGGACTTATTTTGGTGGAGGTGTATGGACATTCCACAATTTGTACAATTTATACATTTTCCTAATATTTATATTTTTTATTGTTTATTTATATGATGGGCATTTGATGTTTGTGTTGAGCGTGGTATGAAACCATAGTTATTTCCTTAGTTTCCTGCATCAAGTAATTGCTTATACACTAGTCAGATTGTATCTGTCATAGACATCAAGAAAAGCTATAATGCTACATTCCCGTTACACTACATCCCTCCCAGGACTAGAGACATAAAGATTGCACACCATCACCCAGGTTTTTCTGTGGCTTTTCAACTCATGGCTTTCAGGAAAGATGGTCTGAGCACTGTGCAGCCAAAAAGAATCGAATTGCCACAAAGAATCTGAATTTAATCGAATCCATACTGAAATATGGGATGAAATGTTGACAACAAAGGAAAAACAACACTTGGAATCATAAGAACACTAAACATCAGACATTTGAAACAAAAACAAAGGAAATTAGACAATTCAGAATGGTTTTGCAAGTGGGCAAAGCGATGCTAATTAGGACAGGACGCATATTTGCTATGGTCTTTGTACCGGCGGATGTGGTATAGTGGTTAAAGTGTCGGATTAATAAATATGTTGCTGAGAATGTAATTTTAAGGCTGTCCAGGCAGCTTTCTGTGTGATCTAGGTAATTAAGATCTCTCTAAGATCAATGTAATTTTCCAGTGTATTAAGGCGCATAGACACCCCTTTTATGCTTTTTGGTCTGTGCACAGAATGAAAAGAGCCTTTGCCCCCTACAGAGTACACATTGATGGGTCAGATTAACGAGTATGTAAGCCCTAACAAAGTGCTTCCCTTATTGGATTTCTTGTTTGGACTGGTAAATGTCTTGTTATATTTATTCAAAAAGGGTAAAAAAAAAAATACCTTTTGATCCTGCCAAATATCTAGACAACCGCTAACTTCCAGTGCTGTCCTTCAATTATTTACATTGTTCCCAACTATCTCCAACTACAGCTAAAATAATAGAAATAAATAAAAACCTGTGTTTAGTGTAATCAACATGGTTGTGAAACAAAGTCAGTTGAAGTCAACAGCAGCACTCTCAATATTGTACGCAGCAACATAAATCATAATAAATTAAGAATGTGTTGAGGCAAATAGACTGTGCACTTTGCGAAGTGCAGTTGCTCTCTTTAAAGTGGATGTAAACCCCCCCAAAAAATTTTTGATGTCACAATGTAGAGAATAAGATTGCCTATCATCTGTGCCCAGTCTTGCCACACAGAGTTAATCCAGCTCGGAGCAATCCTCTTTTATTGTTCAGTGAAAATTAACAGACTTCCAGATAAAAACCTGTCTAAATACAAAGTCCATTCTTCTCTCCTTGCTTTGAGTGACAGGTTATTTACATATCTAGCTTGGATATATATGTTATATATATCATAATATGAGGTGATCCACAGTATAAAAAGTGAGAAATCCACCCCTCCCCCACATAACACATCCTGGTAATATACAATGACCTGTGGATCATCTCATATTATGATAAACATATCTGGAAGTCTGTTAATTTTCACTGAACAATAAAAGAGGATTGCTCAGAGCTGGATTAACTCTGTGTGGCAAGACTGGGCACAGATGATAGGAAATCGTATTCTCTACATTGTGACATAAAAAAAGAAATACATTTTTTTGGGGTTTACATCCACTTTAAGAGCAGTTGCTCCAGAGCTTAGTAAATGAGCAGAAGCTCTGCTGACTTCCATCATCCAAACATATGCCAGCAAAAAAAGCTTTTTTTTTTTTGCTTGCACGTGATTGGGAATATTTTGCAAATTGAAGCGTTACCTCATTTACTAACCCCCAGAGCAACTTCCCTTGTAGAGTGCAATTGCACGTTGCAAAGTACACAGTCTAATTTCCTTTAGTAAATCAACCCCTTCTCAAAAAGTGCAAAATAGTATCAATATATGGTAAAAGCCAATATGGTTGAAATATTCATGCAACCTGATTGCAAACAAAGTGAATAAAAAAATTAAACCAGAAGGTAAAAAATTGTGCATGAATCTCCTCTAGGTTCTTGTTGAGTGCAACACCCGGTGCTCCCCTTTGGAAATCAAGCCAAATATGTCTTCTTAGCAGATCATTAACAGGTCTGTATACACCTTAGTGAGCTTCACCTCTCACTAGTCATGGGCCACCTCTGCTTTTTAGCCACCTTATGGATACCAATGATGGGAATCACTGCATACATATGTCCTTAGGAACCTCAGACCCGGTCATACAGCGTACCAATGAGAAGAAGAAAAGATTCATTGCGCAAAATCCAGTTACAAACATAGAAGTTTATTAAAATTCTACTTACAGCAGCGAAGTTAAAACAGGCAATGCAAAACAAACAATCCGTCTTACACCCTCCACGGGGGTGAAGTCATCACCGCTATTTCCTTGCCTTGCCCGGTCCAGCAAACTACATGAGTGATCCATCCAGGCTAGCCTGCACCCTCCCCAGGCTAAGCTAGGCAGCAATGCGCACTAGGCAGCTGCCTAGTTCACCAAATGCAGTGCCGGCCCTGCCTACATTGGTCTAAGTTGGACTAATGTAACTTGCCATACCTTGGAGACACTGTTCTTTTGCTCATTTAGGGCGCTGCCACACCACTGCAGGAGTCCACCTTGGATGACATCATCGCCCCTTCCCACATCCTTGGACCTAGCCATTGTCAACTCAGGTCTGAGCACTGTCATAGAGGAGGTCACATGCCCCTATAAACACATAAAGCACCAATCTCTTGCGATGGAGCCAGAGAGTTCCTGCAGCTACACAGGGCATTGAGGGCTTGTTTCAAAGCTCTTTGTTTGCTTGTTAAGAATAAGTGATTACTTCAATGTCCATAGTCTGGTGACAGGTTCACTTTAAAGTGAACCTCTGCTTTGGATACAGGAAAGTAACAGGTGCACTGTAAAGCCTGATCCACCAGCTGCTTATATTTACCTTCCCTGCACTTACCCACTGCTCTGTTTGATCACAGACATGAGGTCGGTGACTTAAGTTGGCCATACAAGGAGAACATTTTGCTCAGTGGGTGGCCCTGTTGGATGCCTTCTGCCCAAAACCCTCAACTGAAAAAATCAAAGGACCTGGGATGAAAATTGCCAGCTGAATAATGCCTGCATCTAATCAGATGCAGCCACTGTTTCAATATTCTGACAGTTGGCAATGCCAGCTGGTGAGATATATTAACCACCAGGGCTTTTTTTCAGTTGAAACTTGGGGGAACTCAGTTCCACCACCTTTGGCTCAGGCCCTCTGCTCCCTGCTCACCACTATCATTGGTAAACACAGAAGTCCGGTTCCCACAGATCTGATCCACTGGATGGGAACAAGGGAGATGCAGGTGCCCGGGGTGCATTGCAGATGCCGACGCCCCCACTGGATGATATCCCTGCAAGTCAGAAAGGAGGCGTCACCTACAGTGTGCAGAGAGGTACTAGAGCCGACTGCTTCAGCCTAATACAGCAACAAAAATAAGATATGTGGAAGATGGTGGAGCTTTTGAGGGGGGGGATAGGGGAGCTGTGGAAGAAGCCTGAACTCTGCACTCTGTATGCAGCGAACCCCCGAACTCTGCACTATGTACATAGCACAGCCACCACCTCCGCATGTAGCACATCCCTAAACTTTGTACTAGGTACCAAGCGCACACCGGAACTCTGCACGTAGCGCACCCCTGGGCGGAAGTTTTTTTGGGGGTTGTGGTTGAGTTCCTGCACCTATTTTCTGAGAAAAAAAGCCCTGTTAGACGCAATGGGAGAATCATCCATTCACACTACAGGTAGCCATACGTTATAGAATTTCTAAATTTAAATTCCTTTAGATTTACCATCACCTGTGTAGTGCAAGGGCCTGCCTTAAGCCTCGTACACACGTCCGAGGAACTCTATGGGCGAAACACATCGGTTTGCCCGTCGAGTTCCTTGTGAAGCCGCCGAGGATCTCGGCGAGCCAAATTTTCCCATTCCCGTCGAGCAAAAAGAAGACATGCTTTCTTGTTGGCCCGACGAGATCCTCGACGGTTTCCTCGTCGAAAAGTGTACACACGACCGGTTTCCTCTGCAAAAAGGCCTGAGTGTGTACAAATTTTTAGGTTTGATTTCATATTATATGGGTTTGGTAAATCTAAAGGAAAATTATACAAGAAAATTGTATACGATATGGCCAGCCTAAGGGACCTGTTGGATTTTTTTTTTTAGGCTGCGGGGAAAAGGATCTTTATGTGTGACCAGTTTTAGAATGTAGTGAATCCAGAAGACCAGCAGGACTGGCAGGTGAGTAACCTTTGCAGAACCTTTGCTGGCCTTTGCAGAACATGGCCAGCAATGTCAGTCTACATCAGGGATATGCAATTAGCGGACCTCCAGCTGTTGCAGAACTACAAGTCCCATGAGGCATAGCAAGACTCTGACAGCCGCAAGCATGATGACGAGAGGCAGAGGCATGATGGGACTTGTAGTTTTGCAACAGCTGGAGGTCCGCTAATTGCATATCCCTGGTCTACATAATTCCGTCATGACAGTTTCCCTTTAATTGTTCTCCCAAGGAAAGTACAAAGAAAAAAAATGAGTGAATATGACTGAATCGAATCATAAATTGGGAACAATTTTTAAGATAATTATGTCTCTTTTTATTCCCCTGAATTTTTACACACACTAGTCGATATGCCGAAATCAAGAGGCTGTAAATATCAAAAGCTCGCCCCTATAATATATATTCACTGCACAGAAAATTGTTTGTTTAACATGCAGATCCTAAAGCAAAACAATCCCTTTTTTTTTCTGAAAGATCTTCGGCGTTCCCTTTCGAGTTGCAATAACCGCAGGAATGAAGACAGACCTGACAATTTTTATTTTTTTCACCCTGGCAGAGACTGATCTAATTTGTCACTGCCAAAACAAAAAAACCTCCAGGCAGTATTCTAAATACAAGATCAAAATGTATGATTAAGTTGTTAACGTCCCTTTTCTTTTCCTTTTCTCTAAAACCTTGGTGTGTATTTTTGATCTGAGCTTTCCCTTATAGTAAAAGTAATAATGAGACCTATTTATCATAGCCTCAGAGCCAGTTCCCTGACTGCAGAGATAAAAAAAAAAACAGACATGTCAAATATAGAATTATGTCTGATCTAAAGTTCATGTAAACTCTAACTAAATTACATTTATTTTAATATAGAACTGAGTATAACAATTACAGGTTTTTTTTTGGCGTGTCGCACCCACTACCATAGGTAGGTGCTAGATGTGAGGTTTCTGGTGTTAGCTGCCTATGCAGGTAAATTTAAGCAGGTCTGTGCTGCGAGCTTGGGGGCAGGGAGTGGTTAGTGTAGCAGTGGGTGTGACTGACACCTCCCCTGTTTCCAGTGAGAATGTTCTGGAAAGGAGGCAGGGCTGAGAGTTTGAGTGGCATGGGGTGTATGTGGGAGCTCTGACCAATCCCCAATTGGAATTGGCAGGGGGCGGGCCTCCTATATATTTCCACAGTCAGCCTGCTGGGGGGGGAGTTGTCGACCGGGTGAACTGAAGGATGGAGTGCTAGACTGCGTGCTGGAGAGACATCCCGATCTGGATACGGCGGAGGAGCTCAGGAACTGGGAGGGAGCCTCTCCTTACACGGTCATGGAGAGGTGTCCTGGAACAGGAGCTGGAGAGCAGTTGGTCCGCATGGCCTGGGTAAATTCTTCAGGAAGGACTCTGGGCAGGAGTCGGTGAGTGAGGTACAGTGGAGATCTGGAAGAGGCACGCCAGAGAGAGCTGGGAGGGAGCCTTTCCTGACACGGTCATGCAACGGTGTCCTGCAACAGGAGCTGGGTGTAGAGCCAGAGAAGAGACTGTAACCCTCGATGCAACCCTAGGGCGCAGGATTTGCAAGTAGGGACCGCTGGGATCAGTAGTCCATCATCAAATATTTTCCTCAAGTAACAGTAACAGGCAACTTTCGAGCCCTGTACACGCGCTTGTTTTTCTCCGCGGTAAAAAGTGTTTCCCATAGGAAAGTAGTAGATCTGGCAAAAAAAAAAAAAAAAACGCCGGGAATCCCGACGGGAAAATAAAGAGCCGGTTCTCTATTTTCCTGACAGGATTCCTGCCGGGAAAACTGTGAGGAAGCATACACACATCCGTTTTTCCTGCACAAAAGCTCTCTTGGCAGTTTTCCTGGCAGGTAAACCGGTCGTGTGTAAAGGAGTTGTAAAGGAAAAAAAATGTTTGCTGAAATTACTGTTTACAGGGTAGAGACATAAAAGTTAACTGATTCCTTTTAAAAACGATTAAAAATAAATAAAAATCTATCATATAATGTGCCTGCAGTTTCTAGTTTCATTTTTGCATGTTATTTCCTGCCTCTGTGCTATACAGAGCATACAGAGCCATAGAGCAGTGATGGTTTGGAAAATGAAACTAGAAACTAGACACACAGTAATCACACCTCCTTGATTAGTGACCACAGAGAGAAAGCTCCCAGTAATGTGGTCATCAGAAAACAGACAACCAGGAAGTGTGGAGATCAGAGAAGAATTACAGCAACTTGAGAGCAAAAACGAACAATGAGGACATGAAAACAGCATAGCATTAAGGTAAAGGAAGCTATTAAGATAAAAGTCATGCCTATATGAATGGGTATCATTGGAAAACATGGGGAACGACTTGTCATGCAACTTTGATGTCCACAGTTGCATGACAAGTCGCACAAGTGTGAATGGAGCCTAAATGGCTTCAAAAATGCTTGGGACAAACATGGATTTAAAGTCAGACAATAAAGTTAACAAAAACAAAACAAAAAAAAAATAAAGAAAAACAAAAAAATATATAAAATTAAAAGATAACTCCACTTTTGTGGTGAAGAAATATAGGAAATAAAGAAAAAATAACAGAGCTCATATAATTGCGACACTAATCATATTGCAGTTGAATGTTAATAAAAATTACCTTTCCTTTTCAATCTGCAGCCGCTGTAATTTTCTGAGAATGCATTGCAATATGGCTACCTGGAGGTGTTCTGTACACAGAGGGGCAGATTCATAGAAATGCCCAGGCGCAGCGTATCAGAGATACGCTACGCCGCTGTATCTTACCTGGCTCTAAGTCAAATCCAGGAAGATTTTGCGCCGTAAGTTACGGCGGTGTAGTGTATCTCTCGGCGCGTAATTCAAATCGGCGTGTAGGGGGCGTGATTCATTTAAATGAAGTGCGTCCCTGCGCCGATTGAATTGCGCATGCTCTGTTTTGAAAATTCCCGCCGTGCTTTGCGTGAAATGACGTCGCATTTTTTGAACTTCGACGTGACTTACATCCATCCCTATTCACGGACGACATACGCAAAAAAAAAAAAAAGCCATACTTTAACATGGCAAGTCTATCTATACGCCGCAAAATAGCAGCTTTAACTATACGCCGGGAAAAGCCGACTAGAGACGACGTAAGAGAATGCGACGGCCGCGCGTACCTTCGTGGATCGACGGAAAAAGCTAATTAGCATACCCGACGCAGAAAACTACGCAAACTCCACCCAGCAGACGCCAAAGTATTGCACCTACGATCCGAAGGCGTACGCCTGTCGGATCGAAGCCAGAAGCCGTCGTATTTTGGTTTGAGGATTCAAACTAAAGATACGACGCGGCAAATTCGAAAGTACACCGGAGTATCAGTAGCTACGCCGGCGTACTCGCTCTGTGAATCTGACCCAGAGTGTTTACTGACCACTCCCCAGAAACATAATTTCCTGTCTGTGTGATTGGCTCACCAATTTTCCTAGAAGTCTGCCTAAGATACAAGTCAGATTTCAGGCATCCCCTGCAACAAAAATTTCATTTTTGGAGAGATATTTTCAACACGTCTAAAGGGGTGCAGGCCCAGCAGATTTCCTCATTAGTGCTCTGCAGCTGCACACCTGGCAGTTAATTATGGAACCACTCCCATTAGATCCACTCAGTGCTGAGGCACAGACAAACACACAGGGATTTCTTCGCAATAACAAAAGGTAGGAATCTGCAACAGTTTGTTATAATCCATTTAATGTACCCAGAGGGGAATATTGTTTTCCTCAACAAAAGTGGAGTTTTGTTTAAAAAAAAATGGACTACTCGGCCTATTTCTGCTTTCACTTTTCTATGTTTCTATGTTACTACAGAATGGTAAAACTTTTCAATATGTATTTTATATATTTTTTTATTCAACAAAGCCAAAGTCTTAATTCTGGTTTATGATCTATAGGTTGTGCTAATAAGACCAGCTCAATACCTACAGAACAGAAGCAGGTAAAGGTCTGCAATAAAGAATGGTAAAACTTTGCAGTATAATTTTAACATTTTAATTTGCTCAACAAAATCAATATTTTTCCTTCTAGTATAAGATCATGCAAGGTATTGCTGATAAGAGCAGGCTCCTGCAGGCCTCACTATCTGTAGAACGTCAGGAGATATAGGTGTGTCCCCTCCTAACACACAGTCCCATTTATAAGCCGCACACTGCTGAACTACGTTGTGAATGTATCCCAAGAGCTGGCAACCAGACTCCAAACATCCAAACCAATTAGAGGCACAATGATTCTTTCTGCCCCCTTTTCACAAGATGTTTTCATGTTTAGCCCCAGGAAGAAGTGATACAGTTGTTGTGTTGTTCAATGCTTATTGAATATTATATTCATGGCCTGAAAGGTGATGGAAAGCAGTTTTCTTGAAGGAACACATCTATGGATTTCGGGAACGTGGTACGTCATGCCCAGATTTTCCTATGAGGGAAAAGAAGCAAGAAAAGTCTTCAGCGATCTTTACATCAAACTCAGGTCCCACCTACAATGTGGCCGCTTCGAAGTGTATATAAAGAATAAAAATGTAACGCTGAAGTTTAATTTGCTTACATGTGTGCCTTCCCTGGTTCCTTCTTCTCTCATCAACATCCTAATGAATTAAAAAAAAAATACACACCTTATTTTAGATCAGGGATCCTCAAACTATGGCCCTCCAGCTGTTGTAGAACTACACATCCTATGAGGCATTGTAACACACTGACATTCACAGATGTGACTAGGCATGATGGGAATTGTAGTTCCTGAACAACTGGAGGTCCGTAGTTTGAAGACCCATGTTTTAGATCCAGTGATGTCATCATTGGGTCTCTGTGCTTGTCTATCATTGGTTTTCTGTGCTTGTCTATGCAATGCAGATAGATCATGGTTGGTGGGCGGGACTTTAATCAATTTTAACCACTTGCTTACTGGGCACATATACCCCCCTCCTGCCCAGGTGAAATTTCAGCTTCCGGCACTGCGTCGCTTTAACTGACAATTGCGCGGTCGTGCGACGTGGCTCCCAAACAAAATTGACGTCCTTTTTTCCCCCACAAGTAGAGCTTTCTTTTGGTGGTATTTGATCGCCTGTGCGGTTTTAATTTTTTGCGCTATAAACAAAAAAGAGCGACAATTTAAAAAAAAACAATATTTTTTACTTGTTGCTATAATAAATAGCCCAATTTAAAAAAAAAAGTTTAGGCCGATACGTATTTTACATATTTTTGGTAAAAAAAAAAAAAAAATCGCAATAAGCGACTGGTTTGCGCAAAAGTTATAGCGCCTACAAAATAGGGGACAGAATTGTTTTTTTTTATTTTATTTTTTTTACTAGTAATGGCGGCGATCTGCGATTTTTATTGGGACGGCAACATTATGGCGGACACATCGGACACATTTTTGGCGCCATTCACATTTTTACTGCGATCAGTGCTATAAATATGCACTAATTACTGTATAAATGTGACTGGCATTGAAGGGGTTAACACTAGGGGGTGAGGAAGGGGTCAAATATGTTCCCTATATAGTGTGCCACTGTATGTGGGGGGGTGACTGGGGGAGGTGACCGATCTGTGTCCCTATGTACAAGAGACACAGATCGGTCTCCTCTCCAGAGACAGGACGCTGTCTCTGTGTGAGCCGGCAATGGGAGATGATCTCAAATGTTTACATATGAGATCATCTCTCATTGGCCGCACAGATCGCATAGCAAACGGCCACTCTGATTGGCCATCCCGCGATCTGTGATTGGCTGTGTCCAAGGGACACGGCCAACACAGAGTTTCCCCACTGCGCGCTCAGGAGCGCGCGCCGGGAACGCCAAAAGGGGCGGACGTCAATTGACGTCGACTTGGATTTTCAGGTCCGCGCTGTAGCCGTCATTCGGCTATAGCGCGGGCCCCAGGCGGTTAATGCAAAAAAAAACACAATATATAACCACATTTTTTGGTAAAATAGAAAAGTTGATGTTACGCCGAGTAAATAGATATCGAACATGTAACATTTTAAAATTGCGCACGCTTGTGGATTGGCAACCAACTACGATACTTAAAGCGGGGGTTCATCCAAAAAAAAATATTTTAATTTTACACACTTTAGATCAACCATAGTAACGGCATTTAAATTTGGCATATTTTTTTTTTTTTTTTGCTCTGTACATACCCTTATAATCTGTTTTTCTCCAGGGCTTCCGGGTTCCGATGACTGCAGGACTGGGCGTTCCTATCCTTTCGTTGGATGATTGACGGCTTGTGAAACAGGTGACCTGTCGCACAACTCGGGTCACCAGATGTAGGGAAATAGCCGAGCTGCAAGTCGGGACTATACGGCGCCTGCGCAGTCAGCTCTACACGGCGGGCGCAGGCGCCGTATAGTGCCGACTCTTAGCTCGGGTATTTCCGGAAATCTGGTGATGCGCGTTGTGCGACAGGTCACCTGTTTCACAAGCCGTCAATCATCCAACGAGAGGATAGGAACGCCCAGTCCCGCAAGCATCGAAAGCCTGAGGCAGGGATAGGAACGCCCAGTCCTGGAGTCATCAGAACACGGAAGCCCTGGACCAAATCAGAATATAAAGGTAAGTACGAAGAAAAAAAAAAACTTGCCAAAAGTTAATGCCCTTACTATGCTGGCTCTAGTGTTAAACATTTTTTTTAGGGTGAACCTCCACTTTAAAAATCTATATAGATGATGCTTTTAATCGTTCGGTACAGAGGAGATCTAGCACTAGAATTATTGCTCTTGCTCTAATGTTCGTGGCGATACCTCACATGTATTGTGTGAACACAGTTGATATGCATAGTCTGTGTGTGAGAATATAGGGATAGGGGCACTTTAAAAAAATATATATCTTATTTATTTATTATTATTATTTATTTTTTTACACTGTCTCTTTTATCACTTTTATTCCCTATTACATGAAATGTAAAAATCCCTTATAATAGAAATAAGGGATGACAGGTTCTCTTTATGGAGAGATCTAGGGTCTATAAGACCCCACATCTCTCCTCTACCTTTAAAAAAAAAGGTTAAAAAAAAAGTGATCTTTGCTTTAAAAGGAAAAAAAAAGTTTACTTTTGCCCTAGACTGGAAGTGACATAGTAACACCGCTCTGGTCCTCCGAGGCCATAGAGGTGATCAGAGACAATCTGGTCTTTGACAACCTCAATGGCCAGCTGCGTGAATCATCAGATCTTTTCTCAGGTGCATCTGTAAAAACGGTAAGCCTGAGAAACACAGGCGAAAGACGGGAGAGGTGGGAGAGACCCCTCCAGCTGCTCTGGAAAGCGATCCAGTGGCTAATTAATCACTTGGACCACTTTCATAAGAAAGCCAGTCGCCGGCGCAAAACAAAATTATAGCTTCAGCTATAACCCTGGTAAACCCCTTGCAAAGCGCAATGTATATATATATATATATATATATGTATTGCAACATTGCCCAATGCAGCCCAGCAAGGTTGGTGTGGATGATCTCTTATAATCAGGTCAAGATGTCCAGCACAAATGGCAGGAACAGGGGATGGGGCAACTTATAGCACAGATCAGGGACACTTTTAAGTGGTCACTACTAGGTAGATTCACAAAGAGTTAGCCCGGCTTATCAGTAGATAAGCCGACCTAGCTCTGAATCTACGCCCGCGTTTGTTTAAGTGTATGCTCAAACAGAGATACGCTTAAACAAAGCTAAGATAGGATGGCTTGCGCCGTTCTATCTTAGCTTGCAATTTTTCGGATGGCCGCTAGGTGGCGCTTCCATTGCGGCCGGCGTAGATTATGTAAATGAGCTTTTACGCCGATTCCCGAACGTACGCGAGCCCGCCTCAGTCGATTAACGTCGTTTCCGTAAGGCCTTAGGCGGCCTAACAATGTTAAAGTATGACCGCCGTTCCCGCCGCGAGGTTTGAATTTTTTATGTCGTTTGCGTAAGTTGTCCGCGAATCGGGAGTTACGTCGTTTTTGTCCGCGTTGAAATCAATAGGCCCGTACGGCGTACTTAGCCGCAATGCGCCCTGGGAAATGTAGGCGTCCGGCGCATGCGCAGTAAGAAAGAACGTCAAAAAACCTGAGGTCAAGCCTCATTAGCATTAAACATGCCTTCCCCAACCCATTTGAATTAGGCGCCCTTACGCCCACCGTGTTTACACTACGCCGCCCTAAGTAAGGAGGTAAGTGCTTTCTTAATCATGTACTTTCCTCTCTTACTTAAGGTGGCGTAGTGTAAACACGCTAGGCTACGCCGACCTATTTTTAGGCGCCCCTACCTGAATCTACCCACTTGTATGCCCAGGGGCTAAAGCCTAAAGCAAAACTGGTTCTACCACTGCTCCAGCACCTGGCAGAGTAATGACATGACAGTTACTATAAAACAAGGAAAATAGGTGACATCATAATAAATACAACAAATACAATTTACAATCGAGAGGAAGTCAATGTGGAGCCCAGGACTTGATATCCTAAGCTACAACCTAAATCTGACCCCGTCTAGGACATGATATCATAGTTACCTTGGTGCAGACCTGCTCAGCTATAACAGCGAATGAGTTACAATAACCAGAAATACCTAATTTAGGTCCCTACCTGTGCAATTAAAGAAATGGTGACTCCATACAGTTTTTGCTACTGTGTGTGACTATTTTCATGTGTAAGCTCACCCTAGAAATAATCAATTTACAATTAACATTCATACAGTATACCACATGTACCTCCATAAATGTAAAGCACCAAGTTTGGATTATGGCCATGCTCCTATCTTCCCACAACCAACCTTTGAAACTGCCGGCTACTATCAGTGACACCATGCAACTTATGGTGTCACTCCCCCCCACCCCCCTCTAGCTATCAACATCTTGTGAATGTTAGCATAAGCGTAAAGAGGAATCGCTCATGGCACGTGCCCCACATGTCTGTTATTAGTGGTGGGGGTCCATTCCAGGGAAAGACCTTTGTCGTGTCGACCTACTGATTTCCAAAACCCAAGCAAAGCTGATTGCAACCTGAAATTTAGAAAGTCGTCAAAGATAAGTGCAGAGGATAATCTATTGAATATGGTCTCAATAACTTGAGGCTTGTTATTTGATTTGGTGTCTGTGGTCATTTATTTCTCCTTTAAATACAAATGCGGCTTAACAAGGTCATCTATAAACCCAACTGAGATCCAAGTGAAATGTCAGTATATTTATAATGTTAGCTACTAGATCTGTATACCTATCACTCTCTGTTTATATTTATCTCTATCTATTTCTGTCCTTGTATTTATAAATATCTGTCCATGTCCACACAAATGTTTTCAAAGACACCTCTCAACAAATACTGTACAGTGCAAAGTACAAATACTAATCCCCTTCCAGCATTCAGTTCATTGAATTTTAGAGAACCCTCATGATTATGTAAAAACAGAGGGGCAGATTCACGTAGAAATCTGTTACGCTGCGGCGGCGTAACGTATCCCATTTACGTTACACCGCCACAGGTTTACAGCGTAAGTGCCTGATTCACAAAGCACTTACCTGTAAACTTGCGGCGGCGTACCGTAAATCTGCTCGGCGCAAGCCCGCCTAATTCAAATGGGGCGGGCACCATTCAAATTAGGCGCGTTCCCGCGCCGAACGTACTGCGCATGCTCCGTCCCTAAAATTTCCCGACGTGCATTGCGCTAAATGACGTCGCAAGGACGTCATTGGTTTCAACGTTAACGTAAATGGCGTCCAGCGCCATTCACGGACGACTTACACAAACAACGTGAAATTTAAAAATTCGACGCGGGAACGACGGCCATACTTAACATTGGTTAGTCCACCTAGAGGGCAACCTTAGTTTTACGCGACGCATCTCTACGGAAACGACGTACATTTAGAGCGACGGGCAAAGCGGACGTTCGTGAATCGGCGTAACTAGTCATTTGCATATTCTACGCCGACCGCAATGGAATCGCCACCTAGCGGCCGGCCTAGAATTGCAGCCTAAGATCCGACGGTGTAACACAGTTACACCTGTCGGATCTTAGGGCTATCTATGCGTAACTGATTCTATGAATCAGGCGCATAGATACGACAATCGTATCTCAGAGATACGACGGCGTATCAGGAGATACGCCATCGTATCTCTTTTGTGAATCTGGCCCAGAATACTGATAAGTAAATAATGTCTAATTACTTCCTTTTGCCTCTTCCATTAACTGCTAATGTATCCATAATAAAAATCCCTTCTTTAGTTATTTATGCTTCTGTCTGTGCTCCTCCCCTGATTGAAGCCCGATTTGTGGAGGTTTCAGTAAAGCGGCAGTAAACTGCTGGGCGTTTTTTTTTTTTTATAACCTGCAAGATAAGGTCATAATGTGCTAGTATGCGATGCACATTATGTCACATTAGGGGTTATTTACTAAAGGCAAATCCACTTTACAGGGATGGACTAGGACAGAAATTTGGCCCTGGACTTCATCCAGACTGACCCACTTTGACAGGTCTCTCCCATGGTGGCCGGACAACTCCCGAACCCCCCCCCCGGCCACCCGCACCCCCTCTCCCCCTTTACTAGCCACTAGCCGTTCTACTTTATTAGAGTAGAACGGCTGATACTGGTACTCTTATAGGCAGTACCAGTGGGGAAGCTAGACATTATTTCACCCGAATCAGTTCGGTGCCCTCCTAAGGCTGCATTCACACCTTGACGTACCTAATCGCGGCGTTTTGTCCCGCGAATTGCGGCGACAAATTGCGGCATTTTGTACCGCGATTTGCGGCGTCAAAACGCTGCGATTGTGAATGCAGCCTTACCCCCAGGTCCACATCTCCTATGCCGAACGCCGAAGCCGCCTGAAAAAAAGGGTCCGGGACTTGTTTTGAGCTTCAGGCGTACGGCGTTTCGGTGTGGAGATGTGAACCATCTCCATAGAGGGCAATGTAAAATCATCCCTCTAGCGTATTAGGGGCTGCGGCGTCGCGCTTCAGGCGTATATACGCCTAGGTGTGAATGGAGCCTTATGGTACAAGATTAGGCAGAAGTGAGAAACTCCCAGGCCATAGTCAGCTGTCTGTCCCCTCCCCCCATGCTCCTCTGTCGTCCCCCCTGCTCCTCTGGTCCTCCCCCTGCTTCTTTGTTACCCCCAGGTGAGCACTGCGGGGAGGGAGAGACAGAGGAGCAGAGGGGGGCAGCAGTCTGCTGTCACTGAAGCCGGCCCACTGAGCCATCGGCCCACCGGGAAACTCCCTGTGGTCCCAATGGCCAGTCCATCCCTGCCACTTTGCACTACAAGTGCACAGCAAAATCGCGGCAAAATTGTGGCCGGCAAATTGTGTAAAACTGTACCGTGACTTCAAAGTTGCGTGATTTTGCGGCCACGATTTTGAGGCGATTTCAAAGAATGCCTGTGCAAACTTGAGGTCTACGGACCTCAGCTCACATCAAAGTCGGACCAAAGTAGTACAGGGACGACTTTGAAGTCGGTGCGACTAGAAGTCGCACAGATAGGAATTGTATGCATTGAAAATCATGGGCTACAACTTGTCATGCGACTTTGCAGTCCCAAGTTGCAGGACAAGTCACACAAGTGTAAAAGGGGCCTAAGCTGTTTATTACTCAATCATAACATAACTCCCCTGCTTTACCTCACCGTGGCGAGGTACGTCATTTCCGCCTGCCCATTGGCTCCTGGTATATGAGCGTCTTCAACCCCAGGAGTCAATGCTGCTTGTAGCAGCGCAGTATTTCCAAACCAGAAATTACGCAATGCCAGGCGGAGATAAATCTTGATGGACAGGTTTCCATAACAATGGGGCAGGAACGTCCTCTGACATCGTCGTTGCTATGTCCTAGGGTCCAGCGATGCGGGGGAACAAAGCCCCGCTCGTCTCCCCTTCCTTTCCGCGGGCGCAATCCTTGCCGACGGAAATCTCCGAACCTCAGCCGGCATCCAGGGCGACGTGGATTTTGAGGAAAGTGGCCAGTTGGCCATACGCTCGCTCCGTTTGCTCGGCCTCCTGGCTCTTTTTTTAACATCCTCCAATCCACGGGGATGTTAAAGAATGAGCCTGGATGCCGACCGATGTTCGGAGATTTCTGTCGGCAAGGATTGCGCCTGCGCAGTCCTTAAAGGAACTTTCTCATTAGGGGAACCTTAACGACAAGTCACCGGCATTGTCACAGTGGTCGCCCGGCTGTGGCTTCACAGCTGGTCATGCACTGCGCATGGGCGAGCTGCACTGCACATTGTGATTGGCGGAGCATCATCTGGGACCTGTGAGGTGTCCCAGGTGATTGCGGAGAGGGAGGGAGGGGGTAGAGGTTACTTACTTCCGGTCGCCGAGGCTATCTAGGAAAGAAGTGGGAGCTGGAACCCTCTAAAAAGAGGGTTTCCACTCCCCCCCCCCCAAAAAAAGGGGGTCACCTTTCTTTAACCCTCCTAGCGGTATTCCCGAGTCTGACTCGGGGTGAGATTTTCTTACCAAAAGCGGTAACCCCGAGTCAGACTCAGGTTCGCCTCGCTGCAGCAGCAGACAAAGTTACTTACCTTGTCCCTGGATCCAGCGATGCCACCGCGCTGTGTGAGCGAGCAGGACCTCGCTTGATTCACACAGTGCCTCCTGTGCCGTCGATCTCCGTTCGGAGAACGGCGCCAAATTCAAAAACGTAAACAAACACATTACATACAGGTGTTTCCCATGTCAGGGACTGGTGAGGACTGGGAAGAGACTGGTGAGGACTGCTGTTTCCTATGTCAGGGACTGGTGAGCACTGGGAAGGGACTGGTGAGGACTGCTGTTTCCTATGTCAGGGACTGGTGAGGACTGGGAAGGGACTGGTGAGGACTGCTGTTTCCCATGTCAGGGACTGGTGAGGACTGGGAAGGGACTGGTGAGGACTGCTGTTTCCCATGTCAGGGACTGGTGAGGACTGGGAAGGGACTGGTGAGGACTGCTGTTTCCTATGTCAGGGACTGGTGAGGACTGGGAAGGGACTGGTGAGGACTGCTGTTTCCCATGTGAGGGACTGGGAATGGACTGGTGAGGACTGCTGTTTCCCATGTGAGGGACTGGTGAGGACTGCTGTTTCCCATGTGAGGGACTGGTGAGGACTGGGAAGGGACTGGTGAGGACTGGGGTGGACGAGTGAGGACTGGGAAGGGACTGGTGAGGACTGCTGTTTCCCATGTCAGGGACTGGTAAGGACTGGGAAGGGACTGGTGAGGACTGCTGTTTCCCATGTCAGGGACTGTTGAGGACGAGTGAGGACTGTTGCTTGTAGTTAATGAGTTAATGATTGCGGGTCGGGGAGGGCCCGGCGCTGCAGAGAGTCTTGTGTCTGCCCCCTCTAGTGGGCGGTGTGTGTGTTGAGTTGAGGATGGGACTCCGCGAAGTTTGTAAAGTGCTGTGTATGTCCCGGCCGCTCCGCAGTGTGATTGGGAGGGAGATGCAGAGCTGCAGCCGCCTTCATGTGCCCATAGCAGCCCTCAGTACTGCCCTGTGCCCGGCACCCCTCCACCCCGCCTCTGCCATGGGGGAGCACAGCGCCGTGTACAGCCCCAGCCTGTGATCCGATCCCAATTGTCGGCACTTGTTAGATGAGGAGAGAAGGGATCTGAGCTTTACTGGGAACCATGAGGACCAGGACTGGAGTGCTGTGCTTTGTACTGGGCACCCTGCTCATCCTCCAGGAGGGTCAGTGCAGGAGGCTGCCCATGGACACTGGGCAGTGCGGACTGCCCAAGGCGGTGAGTTACTGGAAGGGGTAGAGGGATTCCCCATCTGTCTGCCTTCTACTCTCTGTGAACTTAAATGACATCTGCAAGATTGCTATGCATTGCATGTGTGTGACCCTTATTCCTTGTGACGTGATACTAATATTTCCATCCAGGGACACTCTGCTGCTGAGTCAGATATGTCTCATGTCATTACCATCCAGCTACAACCCATCCATTGCTCTAGTGTATAAGATTGCATGTGTGTGACCCTTATATTATATGACTTAGATACCAATTGTTTCCATCCAGGGACACTCTGCTGCTGAGTCAGATATGTCTCATTTCATTTCTGTCCAATTGCTACCCTTATTTTATATGACATATATGACAAATATTTGCATCCAGGGACACTCTGCTGCTGAGTCAGATAAGTCTCATTTCATGACTGTCCAGCTACAACCCATCCATTGGGCTATAATATAAGATTGCATGTGTGTGACCCCTATTTCATGTGATCTAATGCTAATTATTCCACCCAGGGACACTCTGCTGCTGAGTCAGATAAGTCTATTTATTTCATTACTGTCCAATTGCTACCTATCCATTCTATTGGTCTATAATATAAGATGTGTGTGCCCATTGGCTATTCTTTTATATGACATAGATGTCAAGTATTATAATCCAGGGACACTTTGCTGAAGACTCTGTACATTTTATTACTGCCCAACTGTGATATGCCCATGACATTGGGTTATACTATAACGTTACTATGCATGGAATATACACAATATGCCCCTTAGCAATTCTTCTATATGACATTTTCCAGGGACATTTTTCTGCTAAGTCAGATAATAAGCTCTGTCCCTTTCATTACTGCCCATCTGTGGTCTATTAAATAAATTGGTTCATAACCTAACCTTGCTATGCATTGTATGTGGATGCCCCCAATGTTTTATATGACATGACAACTTTTTTCAACTTTTCCAAGGACTTTCTGCTGCTTAATCTGTCCTTTTTGACTGCCAACAGCAATATGTTCATTAAATTGCTTTGCATTGCATGTGTATGCCCCATTACCCCTTTATCCAAGGACACTGTCTATTTCATTACTTATTCAATAAATTGGGTGATAACATAAGATTGCTATGCAGTGGATGTGTATTCTCCTTATCCATTCTTTTATATGGCATAGATATTATTTTTTTTTACTTTTTCCAGGGACATATTGCTTATAAGGCAGATAGGACTGTCCTGTTCATTGCTCTTCAATATCAACCTGTTCATTACATTTGGTTATAACCTAACCTTGCTGTGCATTGTAGGTGTGTGCGCCTTTCCACATATTTAGGACATACCGTATTTATCGGCGTATAACACGCACAGGCGTATAACACGCACCCTAACTTTGAAAACTTAAATTTATTGAATTTTGAACATTTTCCAGGCAAAGGAAAAACAAAATAAAGGACAATGAAAGCAAAAGAAAAAATAAAACATAAAAGGACACATAGCATTATAAAGGGGCAGCACTAGGAGGGACCAGCAAAGTTGCCGGTGCCGCACCCTAACTTTAAGAGCGAAGGGCCAGATTCACGAACAATTTCGGCGGCGTAACGTATCCCCTTTATGTTACTCCGCTGCAAGTTTTCGTCGTAAGTGCTTGATTCACAAAGCACTTGCGTTTAAACTTGTGGCGGCGTAGCGTAAAGCCGTCCGGCGCAAGCCCGCCTAATTCAAATGGGGCGTGTACCATTTGAAATAGGCGCGTTCCCGCGCCGAACGTTCTGCGCATGCTCCGTTAGTAAATAATTTCCTGCCGTGCTTTGCGCGAAATTACGGCGCCCCAACGTGTTTTTTGAACGGCGACGTGCGTTACATCCTTTCGTATTCCCGGACGTCTTACGCAAAAAAAAATTGAAATTCCACGCGGGAACGACGGCCATACTTTAACATGGCTGGTCTAAATCTAAGCCATGAAATAGCAGGTTTAAGTTTGCGACGGGAAAAACCAACTAGCGACGACGTAAGAGAATGCGACGAACGCGCGTACCTTCGTGGATCGCCGTAAACAGCTAATTTGCATACCCGACGCGGAAAACGACGCAAACTCCACCCAGCGGTCGCCGAAGTATTGCATCCTAAGATCCGAAGGCGTACGAAGCCGTACGCCTGTCGGATCTTAGCCAAAAGCCGTCGTATCTTTGTTTGTGAATTACAAATAAAGATACGACGCGGCAAATTTGAAAGTACGCCGGAGTATCAGCAGATACTCCGGCGTACTTTTTCTGTAAAGTTTCAGGAAAAAAATAACACGCAGGCACAGTGTATCCTCTATTTTCAGGGTAAAAAAGTGAGTGTTATACGCCAATAAATACAGTAATTACACATTTTTTTCATCCAGGGACACTTTGCTTCTGAGTCTGTCAGTCCATTTCATTACTGCCCAAAGGCTACCCACATAAGATTGCTCTGCATTGGATGTGTATGCCCCAAGCCAGGCTTTTATATGACACTTAATACTTTTTTTCAACTTTTTCAGAGACATTTTATTGCTTAATCAGATTATTCTTTCCCTTTTATTAATGTCTAACTGTGATCTGTTGAGTACATTGCGTTATAACATAACATTGCTATGCCTGGCATCTCTATGCCCCCATTTTTTGAATTATATAGTTACCAATTTTTTTGTATCTCTTCCAGGGATACTTTGCAGAAAAAATGTGTCCCTTTCATTAATATCTAATGTGATCTGTTCATTCAGTTGGGTTATAACATAAGATTGCTATGCATTGTATGTGTTTTATATGACACAGGGGGAGATTTACTAAAACTGGTGCACACAGAATCTGGTGCAATCTACATAGTAACCATACATTTACATTACATGGCAAAACATTGGCTACTTTGCACAACTGCACCAGATCCTGTGTGCACCAATTTTAGTAAATTTTCCCCCAAAGTTACCTATTCTTTTTTTTACTTTTCCCCGGGACACTGCTGCTAAGTCTGCCTGTCCCTTCCATTACTGTCAAACTGCTACCTATTCATTAAATATAGGTTACATGTCATGCCAGTCACAACCTGTTTATAACCTGTCATAATTTGCACGAGAATGAAATATAAATGATAGGCATATACAGTATATACAATAATAGCCGTAAAAGTGTAAATGGACGGTAAGAACCGAGCCTGGCGGGCAGAAATTGGTGCTCTATGTGAATTCAGACCTGTTACCGGGGATGACCAAGAACAGGTTATAAACGGGGACTGGAAGGGTTGTCAGGGGCGAGTGACAACTATGTATTATATATCATGAGAAAGAGAGTAGTACAAATATCTATCTATCTATCTATCTATCTATCTATCTATCTATCTATCTATCTATCTATCTGTCGGTCGATCGATCGATCTATCCTTCTATAACTTGAGTTAGAGTTCTTCATAATTCTAAAGAAAATATCCTTAGTCTGTATTGTGGTTTGAAAACTGTCACATGACATTTAAAAAAAGTATCGGTATTCGGTATCGGCGACTACATGAAAAAAAGTATCGGTACTTGTACTCGGTCCTAAAAAAGTGGTATCGGGACAACCCTAGTTGATATATAGATAGATAGATAGATAGATAGATAATGATTTTGACAGACAGAGAGACAATGATTTATATATGGATAGATAGTTATATATATAGATAAATAGACAGTGATTTATATATTAGATAATGATTCATATATGGATAGATAGATGGATAGATAGATAGAAAGATAACGTATAAATGGATAGATAGATGGATATATAGATAGATAGAGAGATAATGATGTATATATGGATAGATAGATAGATAAATAGATGCATACATACATAATGATTTAGACAGATAGAGAGACAACGATCTAAATATGGATAGATAGTTAGTTAGATAAATAAATAGACAATGCTTTATATACGGATAGATAGATTGATAGATAATGATTTATATATTAGATAATGATTCATATATGGATATATAGATAGATAGATAGATAGATAGATAGATAGATAGATAGATAGATAGATAGATAACGTATATATGGATAGATAGATAGATAGATAGTTAGATACATAATGATTTATAGATAGATAGATAGATAGATAGATAGATAGATAGTGATGTATATATGGATTGATAGATTGATAGATAATGATAGATAGATAGATAGATAGATAGATAGATAGATAGATAGATAGATAGATAGATATATAGATAATGATCTATATATAGATAGATAGATAGATAATGATTAATAGATAGATAGATAGATAGATAGATAGATAGATAATGATTTATAGATAGATAGTGATTTATAGATATATAGATAGATAGTGATTTATAGATAGATAGATAGATAGTGATTTATAGATAGATAGATAGTGATTTATAGATAGATAGATAGATAGATAGATAGATAGATAGATAGATAGATAATGATTTATAGATAGATAGACAGATAGATAGATAGATAGATAGATAGATAGATAGATAGATAGATAGATAGATAATGATTTAGATAGATAGATAATGATGTATATATGGATGGATAGATAGATAGATAGACAGACAGACAGATAGATAGATAGATAGATAGATAGATAGATAGATAGATAGATAGATAATGATAGATAGATAGATAGATAGATAGATAGATAGATAGATAGATAGATAGATAGATAGATAATGATTTATAGATAGATAGTAGAGTAGTACTATAAATATTTCTAGATATAGGTGTACACTTCCATCTGAGGGATGTATATTATATAAATTCTATCATTATTTATACACATTGATTTAGACCATTTATTTATAACCTTTTTTCCTAAAACTTGTTGAAGTGATAGATATTTGTAATACTGGAGAACTACAATGGGTTACTTTTGTAAAGTGTCTTTGCAGCATTCTAAGCCAGTCGTATTCCTGGAGAGTAGTGGTGTCTATGTGACAAGGATTGTACTTTTAGGAAGTGATGTGGGGTGGGGGCAGGGTGTACGGAAAGCTTTGATTCCAATCCTATTTATCAGGCCATGCACTGAGAGGATAACAGCCATTATTTGCGCACCCCGGGGTGTCTCTGAACTGGGAGTGACCGCTGAATGGATGCCGCTTATACAGAGGTGATTTCCTGGGGAAAGCTCGGTGTCATTTTTCTGGCATGTTGATAAAAGTTATTAGAGCCTTAAAATGAGTACATTGTGACCATCAACATGTCTCAGGGTAGTCCTAGGGGTTGATTTACTAAAGGGCAAATAGACCGTGAAAGATTCTCCAGAGCTTAGTAAATGAGGAAAGTTTCACTTTGAAAAGAATACCCAATCACATACAAAAAAACTGAATTTTTTGCTTGCACATGATTGGATGATAAACGTCAGCAGAGCTTCTGCTCATTTACTAAGCACTGGAGTTACTGCAGTTTGCAAAGTGTACAGTCCTTTTGCATTCAATAAATAAACCCCAAAGATGGGACATATACTGCTCAAGGTGCAATGATCACAACAAGTCCTTTATGTCAAATAACAATACATTTTAACATGTCAAATGACTACAGATGTGCAATGTTTGCCTATTTTTTTTTTATAATTTATTAGATATGGTGGGATGATTTACAGTATTCAAAGGAGTAGAACACGTTCACTTTAAAAATGAATTTTCACTTAGTGAATGCAAAGGAACACAGTGAAAATACACTTTGCAAAGGATACCCAATCATGTGCAAGGAAAATGTACAAGATTTTGTTTCACGCATGATTGGATGATCAATGTCAGCACCACTTCACCACAATCACTAATATCATTGAAAGTTCTCCTTCCAAAAAGAAAATTCACTTTGCAAAGCCATTATGTCCCTGAAAAGCGTCCACCGATATCCTTCATATGCTAAGCAACTTGTCTCACTGCTAATAGAATTAGAATAAAATAATAAGGAATAAAATAATACAATTAGAATTCAGTTAGCATTGAGGAAAGTCTCTTCGTATATGAAGGATGTTGGTGGAAGCGTTTGATTGATGGCTTCTTAACCACTGATGACTTCCTAAAAGTAGGATCATTATCAGATAAGTATAGACGCTGCTACTCTCCAGAGATAAGGCAGACTTTGTATGAAGTCCAAGCCAGTCACTAAAAAAACATGGATATACTCAATGTTCTCCATTATTTAAAATAATTATCACTGGGACAAGTTTATAGATAGCAAGTTGGGTTGAGTCAAATTTGCAAATTTAAATGATTGCGTGTATGACATTTTTATACTTTAAATATTATACATCCTGAAATATTTAAGAAAATAGCTAAATCTGTTCATTTTTATTGCCCTATATATTTATTTTTTATTTATGCTTATATATTATTTTAAATATTATATTTTAGTTTTAAATTATCATTATTTTATATTATTTATTTTTAGATTATTATTCTTATTATTTATATTATTCTTATTCTTAGTCTTATTTTATTATTTTATATTTTAATATACTACTTTATAGATTATCTATCTATCTATCTATCTATCTATCTATCTATCTATCTATCTATCTATCTATCTATCTATCTATAAAAAGGTAATTTATTGAAGTTCTCCAATATTAAAGATATTTATGATTTGAACAAGTTTTAGGCAAAAAAGTTATAAATAAATAGTTTGAATCAATGTGTATAAATAAATGATAGAATTTATATATTATACATCCCACAGATGGAAGTGTACACCTATATCTATAAATATTCATATTACAGTACTACTTTACTATCTATCTATCTATCTATCTATCTATCTATCTATCTATCTATCTATCTATCTATCTATCTATCGGGCAGATTCACAAAGATCTGCACCCGCTGAGATACGCGCCGCCGTAACTTACCTGGCTTTGGTTTGAATCCTGAAAGAATTTGCGCCATAAGTTACGGCGGCGTAGTGTATCTCTCGCGGCGTAAGGGCGCGGAATTCAAATGCGGCGAGTAGGGGGCGTGTTTCATTTAAATGAAGCGCGTCCCAGCGTCGAGCGAACTGCGCATGCCCCGTCCGTCAAAACTCCCAGGGTGCATTGCTCCAAATGACGACTTATGCAAACGAAAAAAAAATTAAAAATAAAAATAAAAATCTATCTATACATCATTATCTATCTATCTATCTATCTATCTATCTATCTATCTATCTATCTATCTATCTATCTGTCTGTCACATCTCATCCCATTTAAAAATTTTGGACGCAGCTGTAGACTTTCCATAAACTGACTAACCATGCTCTCTTTTTTTCAGCAAGAAGAACTAAATTCCTTCTTGTGGACCGTTAAAAGAAACCCTCCTGCTTATCTCTTTGGAACCATCCATGTACCGTACACTAGAGTTTGGGACTTTATACCTCAGAACTCCAAAAAAGCCTTCCAGGAAAGCAATAATGTGTACTTTGAGCTGGACCTGACGGATCCTTATACCATCTCAGCACTGGCCAGCTGTCAAATGCTCCCACAAGGGGAGAACCTGCAGGATGTTCTGCCCAAGGACCTCTACCGGAGACTCAAAAGGCACTTAGAATATGTCAAGTTAATGATGCCTCACTGGATGACCCCAGACCAGAGAGGCAAGGGTCTCTATGCAGATTATCTGTTTAACGCCATTGCTGGGAACTGGGAGAGGAAGAGACCCGTGTGGGTGATGCTGATGGTGAACTCTTTAACAGAAGCAGACATTAGGTCTCGAGGAGTACCTGTCTTGGATTTATACTTAGCCCAAGAAGCAGACAGGATGAGGAAGAGAACCGGAGCTGTGGAAAGGGTGGAGGAGCAATGCCACCCTCTGAACCGGTTAAACCTGTCCCAGGTAGGACCCAGAATTTTTCTTTATTAATGTTGCTTTTGAAGTTAACTCAGGATGTTTTGTAACGCAAAACTGTTCCTTATTTGTGAAATGATGTGGAAGATTCCTGTTCATTTTACAGCTGCTCAACACCACAAGAAAAATATTTATTATTGAATGCTGATTTTCTTAGGGACCTTAATATTTTTACACTCCTAAATACATATTACGTAATCATACCAAAGAACATTCACATCTAAAGCGTTCAGTGTGAACATTGCGTGATGCGTGGCTTAATTATTTTAGCTGTAGAGAAAAAGCCTTACCAACTCTTTAAGTGGTCATAGACATCACCTAGTGGTTGGCCATGCAGGCATCCAACTATCCAACAATTGTTTCAAAAAGAGCTGCATTTAAGCAGGGTTTTTTTTCAGGGGGAACTCAGTTCCACCACCTCTGGCTCAGATCCTTTGGTGCCTGCTCACCACAATCACTTGTAAAAACAGAAGTCTGGTTTCTGTGTTTACAAGTGATAGCTCTGCACTCTGTGTGTAACCCCCCCTGAACTCTACACTCTGTATGTAATGCAATCCTCGTATTTAATGGCCCTTTAAGACCCTCCTACTGTTCGTGAAATTTGACTGATCACGCCCACTATTTGATGTGATTTGGAGTGTGTGTGTGGGGGAGGGGTTTTGGGGGGTCATGTTTGAGTTCCAGCACCTATTGTTTGAGAAAAAAAGCCCTGCATTTAAGTATATACAAGGTCCAAACTTTTTTCGGTTTTGTTTTATGCAGAAGGTTTGCAGATTAAGTGAAACCCTTTATTAGCCTATTTAAGATATTCAAGACACAAGTTTTTGAGGTGTCTTAGATCCCTTCATCAGGCTTTAAAAAGCTTGAAGAAGGAATCTAAGGTAACCCAAAACCGGGCTAGAAAATCCCATGAAGTAGCCAATGCTCCTTAAAAATTAGAGCCATTGCCCAAATTTTGAGGTTCTCTAGTTGTCCTTTGAGCTGGCTCCTAATAACACTGTTGGCTCCTGGACTAGATAGACCGGCTTCTGAATTACTTATTAATTTGTCCACCCTGTCCCTAAACCTTTAATAACTTCAGTTAACCAATAAAGGCTATCACTTAAACTACCAGCTTTCTGTATTGATTGATGGCTAAAACAGTACAATACTCTATCATTGTTTCATTTTCAATAGATTAGGGAAAGGGTTAAAACTAGAGTTGCACTGATACCAGTATGAGTGCCGATACTAAGCATTTGCACAAGTACTTGCACTCATGTAAATGCTCCGATACTAAAACCGATAGGAATCTTTTTCAAATCACACTTTGATCCGATGACACGCTTTTTTCGAACAAGCTGTAAAAACTCATTGACATGCACATGGAAACTGATGTCCCTGCAAGTGAAATCTCCATCATCAGTTTTCATGCATGTATAGTATGAGCCAGCCCGTAAAAAAGCTGTCATATGACACTAAAAATAGGCATCAGTAATTTATATCGGCGAGTACCGGTACTCCTACTCAGTCTTCAAAGCTGGTATCAATGCATCCCTAGTTGAACCCAATATTACATTATTTTTTACTTGTTATGACCCCCCTGGGGAGAGTTCCGTTTACATCTTACCCTGGAGACGCAACAGGAAATGAGGGAAAACGTCTACATACTGAAAATAATTAACCGTAGAAAGAGGTGTATCTATTGGAGGATTGTTGCTCTTTTAGCAACAAAAAAGTAATAGCTAGATTCAGATACACTGGCATAACTTTGAGGCCGCGTAGCGTATCGCATATAAGCTACGCCCCCGTAAGTCAGAGAGGCAAGTGCTGTATTCACAAAGCACTTGCCTCCTAAGTTATGGCGGCGTAGCGTAAATGGGCCGGCCTAAGCGCGCCTAATTCAAATGTGGAACAGGGGGGCGTGTTTTATGTTAATGACTGGTGACCCGACGTGATTGACGTTTTTAACGAATGGCGCATGTGCCGTCCGTGGACATACCCCAGTGTGCATTGCTTCAAAGTACGCCGTTTCGACATGAACGTAAATTACGTCCAGCCCGATTCGCGTAGGACTTCCGCAAACGACGTAAAAAGATAGGCTTGTTCCGACGTCCATACCTTGCATGGGCTGCGCCACGTAGGGAGCAGCTTTATCTTTACGCCGGTGTATCTCTTATGTAAACGGCGTAACTAATTGCAACGGGCGCACGTACGTTCGTGAATCGGCGTATCTTGCTCATTTGCATATTCAATGTGGAAAACAACGGAAGCGCCACCTAGCGGCCAGCGTAAATATGCACCCTAAGATATGACGGCGTAGGAGACTTACGCCGCTCGTATCTTAGCCTAATTTAAGCGTATCTGGTTTCCAGAATACGCTTAAATTTACGACGACCTAGATTCAGAGTTACGACGACGTATCTACTGATACGCTGGCGTAAACGTCTCTGAATCCAGCTATAATTTTTTAATCTCCTCAAATTTTGTGTCTTGGGGAGAATGGTGGCCAGGACTGAGGCCCCGTACACACGACCGAGTTTCTCGGCAGAATTCAGCCAGAAACTCGATGGGAGACGTATTCTGCCGAGAAACCGGTCGTGTGTACACTTTTCGCCGAGGAAACCGGCGAGGATCTCGTCGGGCCAAAAAGAGAACATGTTCTCTATTTCCTTGTTAGTCAATGGGAAAAGTTGGCTCGGCAAGATCCTCGGCGGCTTCACAAGGAACTCGACGAGCAAAACTATGTGTTTTGCCCGTCGAGTTTCGCGGACGTGTGTACGGGGCCTAACAAAGAGCTGAATCTTCCCACAGACAGCAATAAAAAACCCTCCTTACTTTTTCTGAAAAAAAAAATGCCTTTTCATACGTTATAATTAGCATGCTTGTATGGTATAACTGTGTTTGTTAACCAGTTAGAATCGAGGGAGTAGACACATCCAGTTTTATAATATCAGAACTATATTCTAAATTCCAACCCAGAATTAAACTGGTCACCTGTGGTCTTGGGGCTGCCCAGTGCTATTCATGGCCATAGAGATCCTTGCCAGATCACAGACGATCATCTCGTATACCAACAGATATGATTCTACATATGGACCAATTTAGGCGCCTTTATTTTTGTGCCACAAGAACAAAACTATTTTCCCAGTTCCCAAACTGGGAACAATCTAATTCAGCTTTTCCCAACATTTTAACTCCTTCATATAAATTTCAGGTTTAATGGAACCATTGCTAAAACCATTTTTTTGGGGGTCAGTGGGAAAAATGCCACCTTCCATTGGTGGTCAGTGGGAAGAATCCCTCTTTACAGCAGTCAGAATGCCAGTTGGTGTCATTCCACTCTGCCCAATGGACTATGCAGACTCCATCAGATGGGAGGTCAATCAGCGACAGCACAAGGAACCTCTTGAAGAACCCTAGCTTAGAATGGCTGAGCTAAGGCTATGTTCACACCTATGTGGGTTGTGGTTGATGTACACAAATTTTCACAAATGTATTTGATGTGTTTCGTGTTTTTGGGAGGTGTCTGTTGTCATGCAGGAGAAACCAGCAAAAACGCATTTTAATTATGTTTCTTCTGCATTTCCATTGAAGTCTATGGCGCCTAAAATGTAACATGCTGCAGTCAAAGAAGTCCCTCAGGCCTCGTACACACGACCGAGTTTCTCGGCAAAAACCAGCAAGAAACTTGCTGGGATTTTTTTTTTTTTGCAGAGGAAACCGGTCGTGTGTACATTTTTCGACGAGGAAACTGTCGAGAAACTCGACGAGCCAAAAAGAGAGCATGTTCTCTTTTTCCTCAACGGGAATAGAGAAAATTGGCTTGTCGAGTTCCTCGACAGCCTAACAAGGAACTCAACAAGCAAAATGATGTGTTTCGCCCGTCGAGTTCCTCGGTCGTGTGCGAGGCTTGACCCTTTCTAAAAAGTGCACTGGTTAAAAATACACACGATCGGATTTTCCCACAACAAATGTGTGATGTCAGGGTTTTGTCGGAAATCCGACCATTTGTATGCTCCATCGGACAATTGTTGTCAGATTTTCCGAGAACAAATGTTTTATAGCATGCTTTAATACACTTGTTGTCGTTTTATCCGATCGTCTGTACATCGGAAAAAAATCCAAAATACAAACACGCATGCTCCGAACAACTAATGTTAACCATAGCACAACATTAGCAGAAGTTGCCCAAAGGGTGGTGCTAAAGAGCTGAAAAACTACATCGTTTTGTGTATGTTGGCTGAAAAAGTTCTGCCGTCTGTATGCATACCAAGTTCACGGACAACGCCCTTCGGACAAAATTCCACAGCTTTGTCCGATGGAAATCCGATCGTTAGTATGAGGCTTTACTGATAAGAGTGCTTCACAAGCAGAGAGCACATGATGTTATTAGCTGATAAGATTTCTGGCAGAATCACCAGACATTTTTTTTTCATTTTTCAAACTGATATAACAAAATGCTTTTAATGATATAATTATATGACCAATCATTGCTGAGGTTTACATACACTTTATATTTAAACAATATCCAAAGCACAGAACAGGTGACTTTCTACTGCTAAATGATTTAATTTGTCCATATGGCCAGTTTAGCTCTGTCGCGGTCGCAGGATCTGCTGTAGTTATGCTCTTGGTGTCAAGTCCCAGATGAAAGTCACCCCTATAGTAAGGTCAGGGTGGTTCTTCGAGGACGTATGGGCAATGTCACAGAACGAGACAGCAACGCCCAGCCTTGACCTTATCACGAGTGACACAATACATACACTTTTCAACAATCTGGATTTTATCATCATGCATGAATGGGAATTCTCACTAACAGAAGGCTTGTTTCATTGATACTTTTTGAAAGTGGGAAAGAATCTAGCATTGTACCCCCTTCCTCTCTCTGCAGGGGTTATCTAAACAAAGCCTATTAACTATGCAGACCGTGTTGATAATGTTACATAGGCAGGTGATAAAAGTCGCTATATCATGTTCATTCCTTTGAAGGTATTGTTGAATTGTTTGAGTTTTGCTTTTTGATATCATTTATCTCTATACAATCATCCTGGTTTCTGCTTTTCATGGGACTTAATCAGATAATCTGCGCTTGGGGTATAGAGCTGACCACAGGCAGAAAATAACTCTTTGAGAAAGATCGTTGGCACAAGCGGGGATATTCATCAGATCAGTTAACGATTCACACCTTGTTTTATCTAAAGATAATCAATAGGAAATACGTATGTGCTCTTTTCTTTATTTTAAAACATCAGTTGGGCATTAGGTGGTGTGAATTTATATTTTTGTTATTTTTTGGGGTTTAGGTTTTCTTTAAATGCTTTTTTATGCTTTTTTTATGTACTTATTTATTAAAGTTTATAATCTTTTTGTTATTTTTACAGTATTTATATAATATGAATATTTTACCAAAACACATTTAACAAGGGATGCATCTGTTTTTGCCTATCATTGTATACCTGCTTGCATACACCTTGTGTATAATTCTTTAACCTCCCTGGCGGTATGATTCTGTCTGGAATTTTATACCAAAAGCGGTACAATTATTTTGCATGGAAATTTGTTATTTTACATTGTAGGCCTGTAATTCTTAGGAATAATTCACTTAAATCTGTCCAAACAAGAGTCTAGTAGACATCCCGGGTATGATAAAGTTTGAAACACAAAATCATAAATTATAATATAATAAATAACTATAAATAATTATAACAAATAATAATGTAATTATAACAAAAATTATTCAATAATGTAATCAAATCAAAATCACTAAAAAATTTGCTCAGTTGCAGAATTGTCGCTGTCATTACTTTTATTTTTTTATGACGGATTTCCCCACAAATCGTTATCGCTCAATTCTACAAGTGATTATAATTTATTATCGCTGTTTTCTAGCTGCTCTAAAACCACTTTTGACATAAAGGGACACTTTTGGTTGCTATGGACAATCTACAGTTTGCAGGGAGAAAGAACAGTTTTTATTTTATAAAAGTACATGTAGGGCACTGGGCAGACCACTAGGGACAAGGGGTGTGTATTTTTATCATACAGTACTGTAATCTTACAGATTACAGTATACTGTATGTATTGTGTATATTGTGTTTATTTAATTTTTTGAATTTGGCGCTGTTCTCCGCCCCCGTGCGTCGTAACGTCCCAGGGAACGGAGATCGGCGGCACACAGGCGGGGATGCATCGCAGCATCCAGGGACAAGGTAAGTAACTTGTGCCTGTGGATGCTGCGAGGCGGCTCTGAGTCTGGCTCGGGGATACCACTTTTGGTATAAAAAATTCACCCCGAGCCAGACTCGGGATTACCGCTAAGGAGGTTAAAGCAGGGGTCTCCGAATGCGGCCCTTTGCTTGCCTTCATCTGGCCCTTGGGGCACTATTCTATCCACTAACACCAACAATGAGGAATCATTCTTGTTGCTGAAATACACCAATGGGGCATTATTCATCCAACTGACACTATCCAATGGGTACAATTCCTTCTATTGACACCAACAATGGGGCACTAGTCCTCCCACTGACACCAAAGATATGGTATTGTTTACTCCCACTGGACATTTTCTACTCCCAATGGCCCTAGTTCGGCCCTCCTAAAGTCTGAAGTCTGCCCTACTCAAATGATCAAACTGGTGCTAACATACCCCCCCCCCCCTCCTGCACAGCTATTCACTGAGAAGACCAGATCCTGATGTGTTGGGAACCCGTGCGATTTTTGTGTGCATTCCCAACACACAGAGATGTGAACCGGGCCTTACTTGATAGAAACATGATACATAGAAGAGTGGTAGTAAAAGAAGACCAAATGATCCATCGACTTTATTTATACAGTAATGGGTGCCAAAGAAAAAGGTGAAAAGGTCTAAGATGCTTTTAATTGTTCATAATTTGACCACATAAAAACACCCAGAGGGATGATCACGTAATTGATCAAATTATGAACAATTTAAAGTGGGAGTTCACCCCCAAATCAACTTTCTGACAATTTTTTTTTTCCTGCTACTTATCGTTTTATGAGCCCTTGTTATCCGGCTCTGAGCGGGGAATCCTGCGGGGAGTAGGCGTTCCTAAGCCGAAGAGGAGTTGATTGACGGCCGGTAAAGTGCGTCACGGCTTCCGAAAATACCCGAAATGACACTCGGGTGTTTGCGGCGCTAAACGGCGCCTGCCGTGTAGAGCTGACTGCGCAGGCGCCGTAAACACCCGAGTGTCACTCTCGGGTATTTTCGGAAGCCGTGACGCGCTTTAGCCGACCGTCAATCAACTCCTCTTCGCTTAGGAACGCCTATACCCGGAAGCGATCCCCGCTCGGAGCCGGATAACAAGGGCTCATAAAACGCCCAAGGCATGATGGGCTCAGATGATCAGTGCAGCCCCATGGATGTCCATCAGTACAGCATATCAGTGCCCTTCAGTGTCACATATCAGTGCCGCCTCATAAGTGCCTATCAGTGCCACCTTATCAGGCCTCATCATCAGTGCAGCTTATCAGTGCCCAACAGTCCTACATATCAGCGTCCATCAGTGCCGCCTATCAGTGCCTATCAGTGCTGCCTATCAGTGCCCATCAGTACCACCTTATCGGTGCTTCCTCATCAGTGCCCATCAGTGCAGTTTATCAGTGCCCATTAGTTCCACCTCATTAGTGCCCATCAGTGAAGCCTCAACAGTTCCCATCAGTGCAGCCTATCAGTTCCCATCAGTGCAGCTCAATAATGCCCATTTGTAAAGCCTCATCACCGCACATCAGTGAAGAATAAAAATAACTTATTTGCAAAATTTTAGAAGAGAAACACAGATAAAGGGTTTCTTTCAAAACAGTTTTGGTCTTTTTTTATTTGTTTATTAAAAAATAAAAAACCCAGTGGTCATTAAATCGCACTAAAGAAAGCTTTATCTATAAAAAAAAAAAAAAGATAAAAATTTTGTATGGGTACAGTGTTGCATGACCGTGCAATTGTCATTCAAAATACGACAGCGCTGAAAGCTAAAAATCAGCCTGGGCAGGAAAGGGACAGTAAGTGCCCAGCAGACAAGTGGTTTGTGTCTTAATGAAGCCATGAGAAGTATGACTGGGGGTATAGGAAGCACATTGTTAAGTTAGCATGGTATGCACCGAAAGGTGTGCCATTTTTCCCACCCCAGTAAGAAATAATTAATTTTTGTATACATTGGAGTACAAAGTATTCTTATTCGCCTTTCTTTGACGCAGTTCCGCGCTGGGTCATTGACACATCATCATAATGTTTCCCAAGACCCTGGTATAAACGTGTTACCATGGTATGTATATTTAGTAAACTGTTCTGTGTGGCTTGTCTGTTTATATACAGTCTCAGCACGCAGCGTGTACTATATACATCTGGGAAGCAACAACAATGCGTGCGCAGAGACAAGTTTACAAATTCCCTGTCACAAGCCGACAGACTGCAAACACGCCAACGCTGTGCAAAATACACAGAAGATGTCATTATTCTGTTTCTGGCTTAAAACAACCCTAACAAAAATAGCAACATGACTTTCCCTGACAGTCACAATCCATTAAAGTCTCTCTCTGATCAACATTTTTTTATTCCCGCTGCATCCCCCTTCCTTGTAAATACCAATCTTTTTTATTATTTTTTACTTACCTACCCTAACAAGTTATGGGGTCCTCTTACCCAGTAAAGTCATCACAACACTGGCAGGGTGACAACGCTGCAGTGAATTCAATGCAGGCTCTGCAGCGTTGTCACCCTCCTGAAGGAAGACTGGTGGACTAGAAGAATTCCCAAATATCTATGGCAGAAAAAGCCTAATTTGGAATAAAATAAAGAATTCCTATTTTTGGGTTTAATCCCGTTTAAAAATTTGGTGATGAAATTAAAAACAATTTTTTTGCAAAAGGCATTGCTCTGGACTTTCTTTGGTAGTCAGTTATGGTGGAGGGAGCCACAGCATTGGTCTTAGGCCCCGTACACACGACCGAGTTTCTCGGCAGAATTCAGCCAGAAACTCGATCGGAGCTGAATTCTGCCGAGAAACTCGGTCGTGTGTACACTTTTCAGCGAGGAAGCCGACGAGGAACTCGTCGGGCCAAATAGAGAACATGTTCTCTATTTCCTCGTTGTTCAATGAGGAAAGTCTGCCCGCCAAGATCCTCGGCGGCTTCAACACTGAACTCGACGAGGAACTCGATGTGTTTGGCATGTCGAGTTCCTCGGACGTGTGTACGGGGCCTCAGGGTTTATGCACACTGGACTTTTTTTTGCTATTAGGGGCGTATATGACTTTTTTTTTAACTGCCTCTAAACGCTTCTCCATGTTAGCCTATGTGTCCATGCACACTTAAACTGTCAGAGGCGTTTGGAGGCATAAGCGTTTAGGAGCAGTAGAAAAAAATGACAGCCTGTGCTTCCAGGAGCAGTAAAAACAAGCTGTTAGCCGCGTATAGCCGCGTTTGGCGTTTTTAGGCGTTTTCACAATATAGGGAGTCTTTTGAATGAACAAACGCCCCAAAACGCTAACGACAAAATACGCGGAAAAAAAGGGGAAAACATGCAATAACGCTAATGGAAAAATGCGTCTAAATGCAAAATAATATGGCCCTTAGGCACCATTGACACCTAGGCGATTTGAATTGCAGGCGGAATCGTGGCGAAACGCAGGACGCATTTGCGATGCCATTATTTCTCAATTGCTTCCTACATGTAGCGTGATTTTGCCACAATTGTTGCACGCTCAAAAAGGAGCAGGGGCTTCCTTTGGGCAACAGCCTCACACGTTGCAGTTTGCTGCAATTGCAACGTAATATATATGGCAAAGTAATGGCATCGCAAACGCGTCCTGCGTCTTGTCGTGATTCGGGAATCATGGGCAGAATTGTAGCGATTCTACCTGCGATTCAAATCTCCTAGGTGTGAATGGAGCCTTATGGTTTCTATAGAGGGGCTTCAGGACCAATGTCCAGTCACACAGCTCATGTCCTGGTCTAAAACCACATAACCACAGCCTTTGCTATGGAAAAAAGCCCCCAAGAAGTCACTCAACAGTACAAAAAAATGGCAACCACCAAACCTATAACTGGTCTTTGCAGCATGGTGCACATGGAAAGGTAATGCACATCACAAACAGACAAAAGATTTCCCAGCACAAATACCAGCCAGGCTGCAAAACAACCAAATTGGTTGTTTTGCAGGTTAGCTGGTAAGTGTGCTGGGAAAGCTTTTGTTTGTTTCTAAAAAATATATTTCACGCTCTTATTTTTTTTCACAATCAAAGGTTTTATTTAAAATTCACGCTCTTATTTTTTAATGCATGTTATAGAACCCATGAGAGCAGAATACCCATATGGGCAAAAGCCTAAATATTAAATGGTTTGAGAGTAACAGAGTAACACAGTCTTGATCTCAGAAAATATATATTAAAAAAATGGTGCCCAACGTGAGGTTCATGGGCCACAAGCTGCCTACTAGTGTTCAGAATGCTGCCTCCTGTGCTACAGACCTCTACTTGCATCCCGGTACTGTTCGGTGCATTCACACCTGAGCATTTCAAATTCGTGATTTTGCTACGATTTTGTACAGGTCACCAATGTAAAAAGCAGAAAAAACCCTGTAGTCTGCCCCAAAGAAGCCTATTTTCTTTTTTGAGCTTAAGGCGTTTTTTAGACATTTTGCTTCAGGTGACAACATTTTCAGATGTGAACAGGCGCAATTGTAGAGGACTTATGCTAGGAGGGATTCATTTTTGGGGGGGGAGGGAATTTGAGCTGGGGGATTTGGGGAATTGACAGTATTTGAGCTGAGAAGGGGGGTGGATTTGTGCTGGGAGGAAGAGGGATTTATGCTTAGGGGAGATTAGTGCTCAGTGGTTTTGTGGGTGGAAAAAATGATCATACATATTGAGGGGGCGCAGTTTGGCATGTTCACGCTGGGCCTTGTCCCGGCACTGCCTGCCCTCCTCTCACTCGGTCAACCACATGCTAGCCCTGTTTGGTAGCCCTTACAAGTTTACAATAATGGTTTGGATCACTTACCGGCAAGATCTCCCTATTCGGTTGACCTTGTAGAGTCATTCCACTAGAACCATGATTCTTCTTTATCGTATAAATTGAATAAATTACCCTCCATCCTCATGACAACACCAAAGCAATCCAACCATGATGGAGCATCCTATCTACGCTAATAAGCTGGGATACTTGCTCTAGCGGAAATTGCTAGGGTTGTTGGTTGGAATCCCAACCTTGGCACTACCTGCATGGAGTCAGTATGTTCTCCCTGTGCCTGTGGGTACTCCAGTTTCCTCCCACACTCCAAAGACATGCTGGTAGGGTCTTCGGCTCCTGTCTAAATTGGCCTAGTATGTGTATGTATGAATGTGAGTTAGGGACCTTACATCTTAAGCTCCTTGAGGGAAGAGACTGATGTAAATGTACAATATATACATTATGTAAAGTGCTGCATAAATCATATATGCAATATAAGTACCTGTAATAAATCAATAATAAATTCATTAGGACACTGATCAGAAAAATGTTGTGACCCTGCATGATTTTGTTAAGGTGGCAGGAAAAATCGGGGCATAAGGAGAACATATTCCAGCAGCTGAAAAATAAACACAACTCCATTGAAGTCCCTTTTTCACCGGGAACTAATATTGTCAGGGGAAGGGCGTAAAAATCATATCAAGTTACATAAACATATATAACGTGTCACTCGTACATCCGAGTAGAATTTAGGAGGACAATTTTCTGCAAAGGTCACAAACTCTGTCACAGCCAAAGAAAAACACGACTGGCAGAGAACCAATGTTATTTGAAACCGTCTGTCTGGATGTTGGTAATGGTGATCAGAGGGATACGGCTTACCGTGCGCCCACACGCCAATTATAATAATGACCGGCCTGTCATATCTGCTCCGGATTGGACGGTTAGTTCTCCTGGTGACTTTTGATTGACAGGTCAAGTACACCTGGCTAGATGGAAATGTAATCTGTGAACATTTCTTTCTCTCAATCTGTCTGCAGAACATTTTTTTTTAAGGAGTAATGTTAAAAGGATATCAAATCTCAAGATCAAAAGTTTTTATATAGTGCAGATAACCAGCCCTAAATAGTGGTGGCTGCATTGGTTTTCTTTTTATATGGCCAGATTCATAAAGAGTTACGCCAGCGTATCAGTAGATACGCCGACGTAACTCGGAATCTGAGCTGTCGTAAGTTTAAGTGTATGCTCAAACTGAGATACACTTAAACCTATCTAAGATACGACGGCCTGCACGGTCGTATCTTAGGGTGCAATATTTACGCTGGCCGCTAGGTGGCGCTTCCATTGAGTTTGGCGTAGAATATGCAAATGCATAGATACGCCGATTCACGAACTTACGTGTGCCCGTCGCAGTAAAGATACGCCGTTTCCGTAAGAAATACGCCGCGTAAAGATAAAGCTGCCCCCTAGGTGGCGTAGCCAATGTTAAGTATGGTCGTCGTTCACGGCGTCGAAATTTGAAAATTTTACGTTGTTTGCGTAAGTCGTCCGTGAATGGGGCTGGACGTAATTTACGTTCACGTCAAAACCAATACGTCCTTGCGGCGTACTTTGGAGCAATGCACACTGGGATATGTACACGGACGGCGCATGCGCGGTTCGTAAAAAACGTCAATCACTTCGGGTTACCAAACATTAACATAAAACATGCCCCCCATCCTCATTAGGCGCGCTTACACCGGCCCCATTTACGCTACGCCGTCGTAAGTTAGGAGGCAAGTGCTTTGTGAATACAGTACTTGCCTCTCTGACTTAAGGCGGCGTAGCGTAAATACGATACGCTACGCCACCTTAAAGATACGCGCCCCTACCTGAATCTGGCTAATATTGTGCAGAAAAACAGGCTTGATCCTGACAGAAATGTAGTGTCCCTATAACGTCCTATGACACATTGGTGAGGTTTTCCTAACTTATACCTAAAACAAATCTGCATTTGCATTTGTGACTCATCCGCCCAGTGAACGTGCATGTACCTTAATTCTATGCGAATCAATTGAACACATGTACATACACTTTAATTGGATGAATTGCTTGGGAATTTTAAATACACCCCTATCAGTCATTGACCTGGAAGTATGCAAATAAGGACTTCAGATGTTACTCTGACTTTCGTATTTTCCCAGCCAGGGACTAAGAATGTATTAAAGCCAGAAGTTCTGCATGACAGCCGGAGAAACTGAGCTGTAGGGAGATAGAGGGGGGAAATACAGAACAGGATGCATAGACAAGGATATTTGCAGCTCTGTCTTGTAGTTATCCTCTCTTGAATTATAAGCATCACTTAACGATTAGCAATACTGTTCTTGCTGGTGTGTGAGAGATAACATCATGATCAGTGAGATGATTCTGCGGCTAAAACAAACTAACAGGGTTATTTGATCCCACCATATTCTGCCAGTTGCAATGTCACAACTTCCAAGTCAGATCCCTCAGGATATACATTGGATATGCTAAGAGGGATATGCTTAGGAACACTCTCATAGGGATATGCTTCACTAGGATATTGCTTATCCTGGTGAAGTTGCTTATCCTGGTGAAGCAAGACCAAGCACTGAGCTCGGGGAAGACTTGTAGCTAATAGACATAATAAAGCTATTCATTTGTCCTCATTTCTCATCTCTGATTTCACTAATCACACCCCAGGACGTTTTAGCTTTGATTATAACACTGATAGGATTACCAGAGTGTTAATTGTACTCGATAAAAGGGACAAGAGGTCCTTCTCACAATTGCCTGAACAATAGCTTTATCCTTACCGTCCTAACCCCCTGCAGCTCAACCAAGGAAGCAGTACTGTTATCATTCATCGAAACTCCCCCACGCTTGTGATTTATTCATTAGCCTTTTATATTACCTTGTTTGGCGCCCCATATCTGATACTGGTATGTCTAAAGATCCATCAGGTCACAGATGGTCAGCACTCTCATAGGGAAAGGTATTCCAAAAGATCCCATGGAAGTTGTCCTAAATTTGAAGGCTAAGCATTTTCACCTAATTTTTCTTTTTAGGCTAGGGAAGCAAGTTCTTGCCAAAGCTTGGTGGTCCTCCACCTACCTGGTAACATAGGTGAAGAATAAAATGCATAGTCTCTCTTGAATGAAAACGATCTGAAAGGACAAATTACATAAATTTGCATGAGTTTGGAACCCAATTATTTATCTAGGTTCTTTGACCATTCACTCTTAGGCCTCGTGCACACGATAGGTTAACCAGAGGATAACGGTCTGATGGACCGTTTTCATCGGTCAAAACCGATCGTGTGTGGGCCCCATAGGTTATTTAACCATCGGTTAAAAAAAAGCCAACTTGCTTTTTAACCGATGGATTCCTAACCGATAGGTCAAAACCGATCGTTAGTAGGCACAACCATTGGTTAAAAATCCACGCATGCTCAGAATCAAGTCGACGCATGCTTGGAAGCATTGAACTTCGTTTTTTTTAGCACGTCGTTATGTTTTACGTCACCGCGTTCTGACACGATCGTTTTTTCTTCAGATCGTTCTCATTGGATGGACTGATCGTGTGTACGAGGCTTTAATCTTCTTAATCTTCTGACTGCTTTATCAAGCTAGTTAGGTGACTTTTCCTGGTAAAAGAGCGACCCATGTCCACCCCCAGTAGATTCCCCCAACCCTCGGCCCACCGCCCACCACTGCCTACTGTACCTTCCATGTCTGCCCCCATTCTTTTCTTTCACTTTTCATAAATCTTTACTTTTACCAGTTGGCTGTTATAGTACAGTCAAGATATTTTATGCATTTTTTTTGCTGGAGCGTATTGTGAACATGGATTATGGTTATGGCACCAATGTACTGTACCACCATTGTATTGCACTTTGATTATGTGTAAACACCCTACTTGGCTGAAAGTGTGCTTGCTGTCATGTTGAACAAAAGCTTATTGTAACTGAAGATACATCAAGTCCATACACCCTGAACTGATATTTCAGAGAATTAAAGGTGATCTTCAAACCATCACCCCTCTTCCCCCCATACTCCCTTTTTTAACCCATTCTACCTATTATGCAGAGTAGTTGTCCTCAATTCACATACTCACCTTCCCCGGGAATCCATGTTTGTCCTACTAAGATCTGCTGCTCCGTTGCCACAGCCTGGCTCCTACATTGCCATCTTCTACTGTGATGTCATCTGGAGCCAGCTGTCTCTTCTGGGTTCTTGCATCTTTCCCCTGATGATGGGCCACCGGGTCTGCCCACTGGCTGCTGTGTGTCCCTGTTCCTGTAGCCCCTAAAATATGTGACAGGGATAGTCCAGGAGGCTGTAGGAGCAAGGACACATCATTCTCACCTAGGTGAGAATGGTGGCGGGGGCAAGGAGAGGGTATACAAAATGTAAAAAGGTATGATAGGGAGCATAGGGGAGTGCAGGGAGGTAAATTCAATTTCGGGAGTGAAGGTCCGCCTTAAATCTCTCAGGATCTGTTTTTGGTGAGATCTCTTCATTGGGTTCCTTGTTCTGTACACCCGGTGTGGAGATTCCAATCTTCCTGTTGAGTTTTTAATTAGTTATTAATTAGGTGGTTATCACTTCTGCCTAGCAGCACTAGGGTCGTCGGTTCCAATCTCAACCACGATATTACCCGCCTGGAGTTTGCATGTTCTCCCTGTGCCTGCATGGGTTTCCTCCCACACTCCAAAGACATGCTAGTAGATTAGTTGGTTTCTGTGTAAATTGGCCCTAGTATGTGTATGTGAGTTAGGGACCTTAGATTGTTAGCTCATTGAGGCAAGGGACTAATGTGAATGTACAATATATATGTAAAGAGCTGCATAAATTGGCAGTGCTATATAAGTACCCGTAATAAATAAATAAAATAACTGAGGAATTTATAATTATGGTGAACGAGAAGAGGAACTTAGACAGTAGAACTGTATACAGTAGGTGGACTGAGACTTTAAATCCTAAATCCAGGAAGTGAGAAAATAACAAAATATGCCCCCCCCCAGCAGATGAAGGATCTGATAATTAGCTTGTTTTACCTTGGAGTCGGTATAACACAGAGGATTTCTTACCATAATCCAAAGTTCCTTTTGTGCTGACTGGTCCCTCAAAGTCACTTTTATTGCCAGTTTCTGACTGGTCTTGCCCCCTCCCTCCTACATCCTCATGGTTAACGGAGGACCATTGGCCCATTATTATGACAGGATTGCTAGTCCTGCATTGTGAAGACATAAGAATGGAGACCACATTCCAGCACTGGAGAGAACTGGACTGCTAGATATTGTGGACCAGGGGTTACTTTTTGTTAGCCCGTTCGCTAGACAAAATGAGCAAGAGATTCTATATCAGCTTGAAAGGAAACATACTTATCATCTTTAAGGGTGGCTACAGATTGGCACCTACTGGGATTTACATCTGATGGGTTACAGCAGCAAGCATGATACTTTAGATCTGGTCAACTTGTGAAAAATTCTCTGTATGGAACTGAGCTCTAGACGCCTGATGATCACAACAGAAGCATGAAATTGCAAACATTGATTGTCAGCTTAAGATTGGTTCTACATAACAAATTAAGGTGTTTGATCATTCTCATTCTTGGTTGTAACTGACCCAATCTTCAGTTGAGTCGGTCAACTCCAGTGATGGTCAAGCATTTCATACTCTTTGGAGAGATTCTTTTCACTTACTGTCACGGTAACAGCACAGGAAGCAAAGGAAAATCTCCCCCACAGGGACACAGGCATACCTACCAACTTTTCTGAGATGGGAATGAGGGACACCTATCAGCAACAGTATGCAGGCATAGGACACACCCCATTGCCATGCCCCCTAAAAAGGAGAATTGTACACAAAAACAAGATAGGTTAAACCCACAAGTGCTTTTTTTTTACCACTACTATTCCTTTATATTGGCTTTTTGAATTTTCAAATGCAACAATTTAGAATCCGATGAAAATGTTAGTGCTGGAAAACACTTTTTGATAGATAAAAAGTGCATTTTATATACATCTATATGGATCAGACTAAAATGAGGGACAAATGAGAAGGAAAGAGGGATAGGCCCTCAAAATCAGGGACAGTTGGGAGCTATGACATAGGCAACAATGAAATCCAGAAAATGATTTAACCCTTCCCCATTTTACCCAAAACAAAATAAAAGGTTTTGGCTGATGCTCTTTTTTTTATTTTATTTTTTTGTCATGATAGCAGATAATGTGATCATTGCAAAAAGAGACAGTTGTTGACCTTTGTTGGGGTTGGTTTAATAAAAGCGAATAGGCTGTTTACTTTCCATGGTAAAGCCAACCATAGATGGTTGGAATCTTAGTTAGTTCAGCAGGAGCCGGTCGAGATTCAAACCATGTATGGCCAGGCTGAATTTACCAAGTTGATCGATCAATTAACATGGGCCTGCAGGATTTTACATGCGATTTTTGCAAGAATAATCACTATTTTCAATGCTTTGGCAGGAGAGATTCCCCTGTTAACACTGTCTGTGTTGATAGGGGAATCAAGCAAATTTTTTTCCTACAACCATGTGAAGATATTTTCTCCTTGTATGGCCTGCATAAGTTGCACTTTCCAAGAGAATTTTTCCCAGAGATTAGTGAATGTGGTGAAATTGCACTTTACAAAGAATACCCATTCACGCGCAAGGAAAAAAAAACAGCAATTTTGTTTGCATGTGATTGAATGGTGGATGCCAGCAGAGCCTCACCTCATTCACTAAGCTCCTAGGAATTTCCCCTTGCACAGTGCACCATCCATTGCAATGTGAACAGTATATTTGCCTTTAGTAAATAAATTCGAATGACCATTGGCGCATTCTTGAAAATCTAAGTTGCCCTTAGCAATCAAACGACGATGCTCACATTATTTTTTGACTGTACTAGCAAAATACTATTGGCTGTTCAGATAAGGCTTCCATTTTGTTCTACTCTAGATTTTACATCAAGGTCTGTTCATCCAGCAGACTTGAAAGAATCCACTAGGCATATGCTACATAACCTTTGTCAACTTCTACAGAGGAGACCTTATGATCGCAAATCATAGGCAGACGTGATGAGAACACACCATATTTCAGGGTTTATTGGGGTCTTGGCTTTTCTCTGGAATGTACGAATTGGCTTACTGAGCCTTGACCATTTTTTTTATGGCTGACCTCCACTAGACCATCACAGCCATTTTGTTAATTTAAATCTATATATGTATTTATTTAACTGCTCTCAGTATCATTTTTCTTTTAATTAAGCAAAAACGTGTCACATCATATGACGGCCTTTCGCTGCACTTCAGTATTCCTTTCAGTTCACCTCCAACAAAATGAATTTCCTTGCATAATATTTTCAGTTTTATCAGTTTCCTAGCCAAAGTAATTTACTCATGGCAGCCATCCATTCTGTGAGTCCTCGGTGTAATTAAATATAACATTTTAAGCTGACTCTGGCACCATTAATGTGTTCCTGACCTTACTTTACTCCAGGACGGATTCAAGTCCGCGTGGGTTCAAGAGAAATGTACCCCTCTTTATAATTACGGTTTATTTTTTTATTTTAATACGCACCAACATTTACAAGGCATAATTTATTATGCCAACTTAGAATGCCTGTGCTAGTTCCTGGAACATTTTCAAATAATGTTATCACAATACAAATGCTTTAAGTGCAGTTGAGCAATAATCTTCCCATGTGTGGATTGTGAACAAATGTAGCGTCAGTCTGGGGGAAGCCGGGGTCAGCAGAAGAATAAACTGTACCAGTCAGTGGATTAAATGCCTCTGCTGAAATAGGAAAGGTCTTTGGCATAGGAGTGGAAGCTAAAATGTTCTAAAAGCCACACTTCCCTCCTGAAATTTCTTATAGCATAGCTAGGAACTCTCTGGATCTCACCCGGAGACTCTGGCCAATTAGTGTTCCATTTGTCCACACAGCTAAGGCGGAAAGTAGTGACAGCAATGCCAACTGTCAATTAGAATCCAGGAGTGGCAAGTCAAGGGAGGAGAGAGCCAGGAGAAGGTGCAGGTTGTGCTTTCTCTCCTTGCCTCCAGCACTATGTGCACCACTATTAAATTCTTGCCTCTATTTCAGAGTGGATTGCTTAGTTATTTGTCCCCCATTAACCCAACCCAATCTCAGGCTCTCTGACACTGGGAGCTTCTCAGGTATGCCTGTTGGTTCTTTAAAACCCAACTCCAGGAAACTTGAAAATTATCCCTTGCAGTGGGGCTTTGTCCATCCTGCAAGGGTTAAATTATGGGTGTCCAACCTGCGGCCCAACGGCCACTATGAATGTGACCCAATACAACTTAAAAATGTTGATTTTTTGGGGGGAGGAATTTTTGGTAAAAATGCGCTTACACTTTACAAACACATGCGGCCAAAGAAAATTTTGACTGTCTCTTTACTGGACTTTTGTAAGTTCTGTCTTCGCAAAGAAAAAATCTCCAACTCTTTACAGTCACACCTCATTCATGTCATCAGTTTTCAGCAGCACCTATATTTGTGAAAAACTATTTTCAAGGATGAAGCACACGAAGGGAAAAATTTGACCCCAAATATCTGATGAGCAGCTTGAAAATTCATTAAGAATTGCAACTACATCAATTGAACCTGATTGATGCATTAGCTTATCAAAATCACTGTCAAATATGACACTAGTTTAATGTTGCCTTCTTTTATCATTATAATTAAAAAAATCCCCAAAAAATTAGTTTTATTACCTAGATAAATACATTTTCCAAATCCGAGATCGGTAACTTGTGACCAGCCCAGCTTTCTCTGCTCATCAGTTATCCTAATGTTGGTGTATTTTATGTGCAGCCCAAGACAATTTCACTTCTTATAATGTGGCCCAGGAAGGTCAAAAGTTTGGACACCCCTGGGTCAAATACTTGTTTGGGTCTAGGGGACATAGTAAAAGACCTACTTACCCGATTCTCTGTTCTTCTGTGCTGCTGGACCAGTCCCATCAGCGTCTTCTCTCCATTGCTCCTTCAGTCTAAGGTACTGATGTTATCAAGACCAATGCAGAGTCGGTAGTCCAGCTTTTGACATGATGATACTGTGGGACAGTCCTCTGCCGGAGCATCAGGGAGCACCTTCTGCTGGGGGAGAGGGGGACTTTCCTAGACTAAATAAGCTAGGGAGAATTTTCAAAGTTCCTGGAGCTTTAAAGCTGAATTCCTGGCTTGACAGAGTGCTACCCATACAACTGAAATACATACAACTTCTGCCAAAGGATCCATAACTTTGTTCAGCCAGTTTCATGATCCAGATACCCTAGCCATTCACCATAACGAGTTTGGTGATCAAGCTTTCCTGTACTCCTCTTAAGCAATATAGCTGTACCTACCAACACCCCGTACACAATGCTTAGAAAGTCTAGGAGGGTATGCATCAGAGAGGAATACTTACTTTATTTCTTGGTGTTCTAGTTTTCCTAATTTCTGCCCCAAGATGTGGATGCCATCTGAAAAGGGAGCAGTGACATGATCAGACAAGAAAAGCGGCTTCATAGGGACTGGTTACCAATACAATAACTGGCGCTGGAAGCTTAATTTGTTTGGCCAGCCCTCAGTTGGGTTTCAAATTGTGGCATTCAGCTTTGTGTGATGGGCAGATGCTGGCTGTTCTTTGTTTCACAGCTAATCAGAATTCATTTGACATTTTTCAAGTGAGAGCTGAAAAGAAAAGAAAACATTTGATTGGTTCATGTGAGCTGTATATACTTTTTATGCTTTATATTTTTTTATCTCTATAAATTATTGTGCCCCGAAGTTCTCAGCATGAGTGTAAGAAAACAGCATTGACAACCCTCACACAGGTTAATTTCACCCTATCGTCTTGTAACTCTGTCAGAATGGGACTTGCGAAGAGCTGTAAAGCGAGGAAATCACTAGGCACATGGTTTTCATTCCCAGGTCGTTACAGCTGTCATTTATATTGTGCTGTTAGAGCAATGGCTGGCGGATTATAAAGGAAAAGTGCCGGAGATGGGGTGATAATCCCAGAGTGTCACTTCTGTCAAGACAGGAAGATTGCGGAGATTTATCCCTGGCCAAGACTCATACCGGATTCCTGTAGCCTTCTTCATTGTAGCTTTTCAGAATTAAACCAACATTCTATACTAGTAGGAAAAGTAAAATGTGCCCCCACCCCTCTACATGAAGAATATCATGCTCATTTTGTCCATGGGAGGGTCTACTACAGATTATAACTTGCCATGATCCATGGTCCTGTTACAGCTGGCGTCCCAATCCTCATCTCTCCGTGTTGGCGTGGTTTCCTTCTCATCACTGCAGGACCAGTGTTGGCCTGTTGTCTTGCATCACATGTGATGATGTCACAGGAGAGGCAGCGGCATGACCAATCAAAGACTGCCAAGAACAGAGGCTTTGGGGGACTAGTCGCTACAACCAGAAAAGACAAGGAGTAAGACTATAGGACCATAGAAAGTCATATTCTTTGTTAGATTATCCCCTAGGGCAGGGGTCTGCAAACTTTTCAGTACGAGGGCCACATTATATATTTTACAAATAATGTATTCCTGGGAATAATCAATTAAATAATTTTACTTATTCTTTTTTAGAATCAGGATGATTTGATTCAGAACCAAAGAAAAAGGACTTTAGTAAAACAAAGCAATGCTCCCCCCCTCCACATCAGAGTCCCACCATACATAAGGGTCCCCACCTTAGCCCCCTTAGCCCACCTTACACCAAAGTCCACCTTAGGGGTCCCCCTCACGTCAGGGTTCCCATCAGAGCCCCCTTACATCAGGGTGTCCATGACTGGTCCACGGTTACCTTGCTTATAGAGTGGCTTTAGTCAGTATAGCAGCAGGGCTGGAGCCAGGAGACGGAGCAGGTATTGACATAGCAAGCTCCATCCTCCAGCTGCAGCTCTTGTGTCTTCTACTCCTCGCTTCCGTCGTGCGTCTCCTCCCCTCCTCCTAGGCTTCCAATAGGATCGACTGTCCTTTCAGCTAATCGGGTGACGAGTTTTAGACCTGCTTCCTGATTGTCCGGGAGGAGGATCAGTGTTGCAACAGCGAATATTAATTCGCTGTTTCAACACACTTGGGTGGGCTCCAGGCGCAATGCTCTGTTTCCCAAGACCATCCTTTTTTTTAAAGCCTATTAGAGCCTCTGGCTCCAATCAGGTGCTACAAAAAACTCAGCCCCCCTCCCCCGCCCACCATAGAAATTCATGCGCCTAGTTTCCTAAAGGAGGCTGGCCGCATGGATAGGGAGGGTGGGGGTGGTGTATAGGGGAGGGGCGCCCATGCGCCCCCACAATGGACAGGCCACCCCTGGTATGCTGCAATATATTACATTCTTGGTATTGGGGCTAATACGACATTAACAAGGAATTCAATTGTGTTTTTTTCGGTTTGCGGTGCACAGATATAGTTGAGTTCTGGTTTAACTGAACCTGTTACTTTACTGTGCATGGGCAAAGCACAGGTTCACGTTAAAGATAATCTAATACAGCTAATAGGTTGTTTAGATAGCAAAAAATATTGCCCCATACATTCTACATTCTGCAGACAACTGTACATCATTAAAATGGTTTGGAAGTTTTTGCAATCTGTTTATAGTTTGAGGATTGGAGTTCGGAGTTGAGTCATAAAACTTGGAAATAAACATCACAGAGCATGAAACAGACCATACGTCAGACACATGTCAGTGTATATATCCTATAGGCGGAGGTGAGGCTCCATCCACTCTGGAAGACAAGATTGTTGTTATTTTTAAGATTATATTATTTTCTCTTTTATTATAAGGCATAGCTGTGGTTACAGAAAATTCTCTCTAATGGGGGGACTTGTCATCTCCCTTGAATATAATACTGTTTTACATTAGTTTTCAATACTAAATATTTAGAAAACATATCTGAGTTCCAAACGGCCACATTAAATAAAGGAATGGTGAAATATTTTTTTTTTAAACATATGTACAGCAAAATACATTTTTATTAAATTGAATTGAATATTTTTAGTTCAAGCTGAGAAGGATTTACTTACCTCCCATTTCCCCCCCCCCCCCCTTTCCCCATGTCAGTTTAGTTTTTGCTTTCTGTGTCCCATTGGGGAGATTTCCCTTCACTTTCTTTTCTTGAGACACAACAGGAAGTGCTCCCCAACCAATAGGGGGCATGAGCTTTGCTGAATGGAGGATTGTAGCTCTAACTCAGCAGGGGCAGCAACACAGAGAGACCACTGCTTCCATACAGACAGCAAGGGTCATCCTCTGCACCAAGCTGGCAGTGGACAGACTTTTCTACTAAAGCTGTGTCTGCTTCCGATAGAACATGAACTGTATTACTCTAAACACCTTTTGTTTTTAATTTATTAGTTGAAGCTCAATAGTTTTTTAAAGAGTCTATCAAGGCATACATACAAAAAATAGTAACTTATACCCTAATATTTATTTACATTTCTTCTTCTATCTTTTTTTTTAATTGCAAAATCTTAGATTGAGTCCTCAACCTTAATTAGTCTTATTGCATAATTGTTCTGCTGGGATATTTGATATTGCTTGAATTGTGAAAATAAGTGTTGAGTTTCACCCATTAATGTAAAAAAATGTTGATCCTTCCAGTTCCCTGTTCATTAAAGTGTTATTAAACCCATATAATTTAAAACTATCAATAAATGGTGTATTACATGCTGTTCATACTCACTCAGTCACTATGAGATTAGTTTTCTGTGTTCTGAAAGAAACCTGGTTGATCCTGCTCTCTGTCTCCCCCTTCTGTCCATGTCCCCACTGCAGTTATGGATTTTGCAGAGCAGTGTTGGCAGCTAGTGCACATGCTCAGTTTTCAGTGAGTTTCTATGCTGAGCATTTCCTCCCTATCACATCTGAGCAGCCCAAATGACTTTAGAGTCATACATGTGGACACAGTGGTAACTGACAGCTCACTCCCTCCTCCTCCATGCCCACTAACCAGCTAAACACAATGAGGGCAGGATATTACATATTGATTGATGGAGGCTTCACCTATCTGTTATTCTAAGACACAGGCTGAAGGGGCGTGACACAGCCGGTGACCATTAGAACTCCACTCACACCATGTTACTGCCAAAAAATTATGGAGATTTGGTTTCAAACATATATTTGTATGACAATTTAAAACAGTTTATTGATAATAATTATTTATTTTTACTCTGTATTCTTAAGGCTGCAGACAGGCTGGGAAAGAGCTGGGTCATGTGACAGCTGTATATCGATTAGGAAAAAAGATACTTCGCTATTTTGTAATGAAATTAATTACAGTGCCATCATCCATATGCAGATTGCAGTTATGTGAGCGCACATGAGGATGAGAAAATTACATATTTTGCTATTTTGTAATTACTTCCATTAAGTAAGAAAATAGGCAGGATTAGAAGTGGTGTGGGGACATTTGCCTACTTTAAAGTAAACAATTCCAATCTGTTTGACAACCCATAACAGTACATGTGCATAGAGAGACTGTAAGCTCTTTGTAGTTCTTACATGAAAATGTGAACACAGTGGAGCCTTGGATTACGAGCATAATCCGTTCCAGGAGAATTCTCGTAATCACTCTCATATCAAAGCGAGTTACCCCATAGAAGTCAATGGAAACAAAAATAATTTGTTCCGCATTGACTTCAATGGCATGCAATACTGCATGTGGCCAGAGGTGAGGGCGCAGAGAGCCTCGGAAACACCCGGAAAGGCCAGAGAACAGCTCGGCTGACCTCGGAAACCCTTGGAAAGGCTCAGAAACATGGACAAGGAATGGAGTATTGCCGAGTATTTCCAAGCATTTCTGAACGATTTTGATTGGCTGAGCTCGGCTCTGCTTGGCTCTGGCGCCCCCACACATTAGGCCAAATGCGGTACTGCACACCACATTAGCTTGAATTATGCACGTTTTGTGAGACAACACTCGCAAACCGAGTCAGAATTAAAAGAAAAAGTTACTCGTCTTTCAAAATGCTTGTTAACCAGTTGAGACCCGCGCTATGGTCGAAAGACGTCCACAGCGCGGCTCTCAACTGCCGGGTGGACGTCCCTGGACGTCCTGCTGTTGTTGTTCCCCGTGCGCGCCGCTGGGGGCGCGCAGCGGGGAAACAACGTGCCCGGCGCATCGCTCGGGAGCCGATGCGAGTGCCTGGCGGCCGCGATGTCCGCCAGACACTCGCGATCATCGGTAAACACAGCCGGTAACACAGCAGGACGTGGAGCTCTGTGTGTAAACACAGAGCTCCACGTGCTGTGAGGGAGAGAGGAGACCGATGCTGTGTCTCTTTACATAGAGACACAGCATCGGTCACCTCCCCCAGTCACCCCCCTCCCCCCACACAGTAAGAACACAATGAGGGAATACATTTAACCCCTTCCTCACCTCCTAGTGTTAACCCCTTCACTGCCAGTCACATTTATACAGTAATTAGTGCATTTTTATAGCACTGATCCCTGTGTAAATGTGAATGGTCCCAAAATTGTGTCAAAAGTGTCCGATACGTCCGTCGCAATATCGCAGCCCTGACAAAAAAATCGCAAATCGCCGTCATTACTAGTAAAAAAAAACAAAAAAAAAAAACATAAATCTATCCCCCATTTCGTAGGCACTATAACTTTTGCGCAAACCAGTCGCTTATTGCGATTATTTTTTTTTTTTTACAAAAATACGTCGAAAAATACGTATCGGCCTTAACTGAGAAAAAAAAAGTTTTTTTTATGTTTCAATGTTTTTTTTATTAGAAAGGATAAAATGGTATAGACATTCAAAAAACATATCTGGTCATTGTACAGTCATAACAGCATATGGAATTCCAATACCGAGGGATCCGATGCCCTAAGCTCCCAGTTGGAATACCAGGAAAACATCAAAGGATAAGCAAAGAAAAAAAAAAAAAAAAATACAAAATCCAATAGAGAATGCATAGATTATCTATGAACAAATATTTCCCTCAGCTTCAAATCATTGACCGACAACGATCGTACAATGTGGATAAGCCAGGAAAGAGGATATCAAAGCCTAGGAAACCCTACATGGGCTTAATCCGGTCATACCAATAAAGATATATCAAGGTAGCCGAGACAGAGAAGTCAAGAAGAGAGAATGGGATAGAAAGGAAAGAAAGAGGGAGAAAGGGGAAAGAAAAAGGGAGAGGGGGGAGAGGGGGGGGGGAGCCACGGATCGGCATTTCCAAACCACAGAACTGAAACTTATAACTAAGTCCCACACACACTGGCGTCATTAGTGAGGTATCGAATCCAAGGATCCCACACCTGATGAAAGAATTTCATTTTATCTTGTGTCAGGGCTGACAACCTCTCATTTAACATCAGCCAGGATAATTTGCCCTTAAGCTGTTCAAATGGGAGAGCCGCCGACCTCCAATTTCTGGCAATGGTGATTTTAGCCGAAATAAAAATAAATGTTAGTAGTCGTCTGCTGGATTTAGAGGCCTCAACCCCCCCACTCCCCAGCAGCGCCTGCTTCGCCAATTTGGTCAAGTTTATCCGGGTGAGGGAGTAAACAAAATTATACACCCTGATCCAGAACCTCCTGACCTTGGGACACGTCCACCAGGTATGATAAATAGTTCCTAGTTGGCCACATCCCCTAAAGCAGTACGGCGTAGCTCCTGGCACGAAGGTTGCCAGTCTAGCTGGCACCATGTACCAACGCAGCAAGACCTTATAATTGGCCTCTATGATAGAGGTGTTGATGAGAGAACGGGAAGCCAACTCCGCCATTTCACACCAGTCCTTTAGATCAATGGTTTCCTGCAAATCGGTTTCCCACTGGACCATGTAGTTCAATTTGGCCGCTACGTGTGATAATATAGAATATATAACAGATATGTGGCCTTTAAGCTTGTCGTATTGCCTACATAGTTGTTCCATGGACGTAAGGGTAGATAGATCGCCCCTACGGGCCAAAGTCTGTATGAAATGGGTGAGTTGGGTGAACCTGTAACCTTCAGTTGGGGGCATGTGGTATTTGTCGATCATGGCCCTCTCGGTCAGCATACCCTTATGATCGCACAAAAAAAAAAAGTTTTTTTTAAAAAAAATTGGGATATTTATTATAGCAACAAGTAAAAAAAAAATATATTTTTTTAAATTGTCGCTCTTTTTTTGTTTATAGCGCAAAAAATAAAAACCGCAGAGGTGATCAAATACCACCAAAATAAAGCTCTATTTGTGGGGAAAAAAGGACGCCAATTTTGTTCGGGAGCCACGTCGCACGACCGCGCAATTGTCAGTTAAAGCGACGCAGTGCCGGAAGCTGAAATTTCGCCTGGGAACGAAGGGGGTTTATGTGCCCAGTAAGCAAGTGGTTAACCACGTTACTTGTAAACCAAGATTCCACTGTACAACTTACTAATAGAGCTAAATTAAGAAACTGGGTAAGCTTGGGGAAACAGGGTCAGCTTGGGACGCGATATCTCCACGGCCATCGATGTTATTGACCCCAAACTTGGCTTGGTCGGTTCAGGACATATGGGGCTACAAGGCAGCGAAAAAAGTTGGTACCGGTTAAGGTTCGGGAGAACCGGTCGTCCAAATTTGGGTGTTTTGGGACTTCAGCTTGGAAGTGGCGAATTTCGGTTTTTGGGCTATAACTTTCGAATGGAACATGCTACCGACTTCAAACTTAGCGAGCATCTTCCTGAATAGCAACCGGAGCGCACCGGTGTTTCTAGCACCTTGTACCGGGAAGTTACTGGTCACACTAGGTACCCTCCATTCAGGGTAACAATTACTATCATTATTTGTTTATTTATTTACAACAACAAAAAAATGACATTGCAAATAAGTAAAAAAAAAAAAAGTAAAGATCAAATACACAAAAAAATACTAAGAACAGTAAAAGAGAGTAAACTAAACTACCCTAAATTCACAGAAAAATCCTATAAATAATAAAAAAAAAAGAGCAATTCACTCAGCAAAATTGTGACTTTCTTCTTTGTCGAAACTCGTCGACAGTGAAACTGGTAATGTTGTGGCAAAATCAATTTCACCAAAATCACTCCACTAATCCCTACTCACTAACTGTACTCTGCCAGAAGCTGGACTTTTCATATTGTAATTTCACTAGGGAATCTTTCAAAAAGTAAAGTGAGGCTTAGGCTTTGTTTCAAAGTGTGTCTGTCTGAGAAGCGGAGAATGACAGAGAATAAGAACAGGATGTAGAATGGAACAGTATAACTGACTTACCCTATTGAGAGGTATGAAAGAAATGGAGCAAAAACAAAATGACATTTTAATGGAGACATGATTCTACATCAAAGGATGAGTTTTTTTACTGAGGCTCATGTGGGTCACTGTGATCAAAATGGTTTAAAGGCTTCAAAAAAACATATTTCAAAAGCTATTAGCATTTAATAGGTGGTGTTCATAGCTAAATATGACAACGTGTCAACGCATAGACCTCTGCTTTTCCTTTGCTACTATAAACTGTGTTCATTATTTGATCTGTTACAAGGGCTCCTGGTAGAGTAGGTTGTTAAAGCTCAGCTTCAACTTTAGAGTTTTATTCAATTGCCCTGGAAGAGTTAAAATGGAAAAAAAAGCATCTCTGACTGCAATGCTCAACCTATGTGTGGTGCTGTCCCCAAGAAACTCATGGTGCGGCAATCCACATAGGTCCTTATCTGAGTTGAATGATGCCATCCATCCCGCTTCTTGTGAGCCCTGGGGGCCAGGAACACACCTTACTTGGTGGTGTGTCATCAAGTTGTTCTGCATTCAGAGAAGAACACTCCAGTAAACGGCGCTCATGAGTGGTGCCATTCTCTGCAACAACAAAAACAATATGTTGGAGAGAGCTTTTAGTTAGGGGTTATACAGGTGGTAGGACTCCCAGGAAACCTTTATTTGAGCTCTAATGCTACCCTTGGATGAAGGTCGAACATTTATAATCAGAATGACCTATTATGCAGCGTACACACAATCAGGCTTTTGCCTGGCCAAATCGGAATTCCATCGGAAAAAAAAAGAACATGTTCTATAGATAAACTCTGATTTCATCAGAATTTTCGATGAAAAAACTTTGATGGGGCTACACACAATCGAAAAACTTAAAGGAAAAAGTCCATTAGACTTTTTCCATCGGAAATTCTGATCGTGTGTACAGGGCATTCAAGATCTTTAATTTAATAGTCAGTTATGGATTTGAGCATTTATGTATTTGGCCGCTTTTATGTCTAAAAACAATGGGCAATCCTCCTAAAATCCAGCCCACTCTGGGCTCTTCTGGTATTTATGTGTACCTGTCATCTATAAACCTTTTTTGTGGCCTCAACCTTTTTAATAACTGGGAGGGAATGAATTAATGCAAACTTGTACTTTTCCAATTTAGCAAAACAACAGGTCTAGTACTTTTAGGTATGGTAAAGCACATGACATTGTCCCTTGGCTGCCACTGCCTGAGTAGCCAGGTGCCAGACCAGTGACATCACAGCAACTCAACTGATAGCAGGCTTTTATCAAATCCAAAAAAATAAATAAAAAATGCATGAAAGCTAAACGTGTTAGCCAGGGGCATTGCTAGGTCTACAAAAGATCTGAGGCTAGAGCCCATAGCAGCGAAGTAAAGAAAGTCATACGGTTGGGCGGGTAGAACTCTCCTACCTTACAAAGGTGTACAGCAAGAAGAGCATCTGAGATCGGCATCACAGGGCTGGATGGGGGAGGGAACTACTCATTCACATTAACAGAAAAAGTAAACTCCTATGGTTCCCACCCCCATCCAGCCCTGTGATACTGGCCACTTGCCGCTGTCCAATGAAGAGGACAGGGGCGAAGGCCAGGTGACCACATTCAGCAGTGGTGGGTCGGGTGCCGACCCCTGCCCTAGAGACCAGATTCTGGGCTATAGCCTCAATAGCCACCCCCTATCGACGCCTCTGCTGTTAGCTATTTGGGGGAGAGGCCGCAAAACAGCTCCAAAAATCAGTTCATGTTTTGCTTCAGTTTTTGTCCAAATGTTTGCCCTTCCCCCAAGTCTTATACTTACCAGTTGACAGAACCCTGTCAGATCAATGCAATACGGTCCACAGGATTTGTGCAACATCTGCTGCAAGCTCTTCTAGTCAGTCCCCCTTTCTTCATGGAAAAAAATCACATATTTTCCGAAGATAGATGGGAATTATTCCCATGTGTGGCAAAATGTTAATCTGGTAAGAATGTGGCCAGACAAGTGTAAGATTTAGATGGGTAGGTGTCAAAGGATAACAGCATGAAAGTAGAATAATCTTTTAACTTTAGCACTGGCAGGTTTAACACTTGAACCTGGGACTTCTCGGAGGGCACCATAGTCCACATTTGGTGTACATGCCCAGTGGTGAACAGACTTTGGATAAGGGCCTATAATTTAATTTGCTCTTTAATTCACACAAATTACCATAAAAAATCCCTATGAAGCTCTACTGATTACACCAGTCCTTGTTTTGTTCAGAAAGTGTGTTATTTTACCATATATGTGCAGCTACCAGATTAACTATGGCTAGAGCCTGGAAGACCCCTACGTTAAGCTTTGAGGCAGTTAAAAAGAGACTTACAGATATAATGAGTAATAATAAATGGCAGATTCCCAAACCAAACTTTTCAGAATTTAGCAAACGAGAATACCTTGTATTACCACAGGGTTTTACCCATTCTCCCCTGTCCATATGGCTATGCTGATGAATTGGCCTCCTAGGATCCTTCCCCTCTGATTTTCCCCTTCTTTCCTTTTTTCCTGCCTGCTCTTCTGCCTTATTGACTGTACATACTTCTTCACCTACGGTCATTGAAAGTTCTATATAAAACCTTTTCCAGTGGACTAACATTATCAGCTGCACTAGATAGTCTTACATGCCTTCTGTGATTAATTGGCTCTGATGTTTTTTTTTCTGCTTTCCCTACATGGAGGTTTATAAGTCAGGTTGCTTGACATTATGTTAACCTGTCTGTGTCTTCTGCACCATGCAATACGTCCAAGTTTGACAAATTGTTATATTGTATACCCGATGTGAACTTTTCCAACTTTTCCTTTTCCAATAAACTTTTTTTAGAACAATCTGGGACTGCAGTTTTCGAAACCTTGTCAGGTTGAGCTTGAGTTGCATTGTTTTATAGAGAAACATCATCTGTAAATGTTAGTTTTTGGGTGGGTGCCTTAATGGGGGCCTTACATTTCTGGTGGATCTCAGTCTTACCAAGTAGACCCACTGATGTCCCCATTCTTTAGATTCAGGCTTTCTGTTTGTTCTGGTGACCATTGTTACTGGTACTGAAGCAAGAGTGACTACAACATTTTGTGCTTGTTTTGGTGTCAGCTGTCTAGCTGTCCTTTACTGTAGAGAGAGCTCTCTTGACCTCCTGTTGTGTCTTCAAGACAGGAAAAAAAATGCCCCTAAGTGACAGGGGTTTTACCCCTTCTCTACTCTGTCCAAAGCTTTAAAAATGTTTTGGTTTTAGATATACTGTAATACATTTTCTTCAATATCTTTCATCCCAGTAGCACAGATTCACCTCTTCTCACCACTCCATTCAGTTGCTAGGGAAAGAAAATACCCAATACTTCCAAGTACGGAGAACCATGTGACTCACTAACATCAGCGTGTCACCAGGCACCAGTGCTGTCCCTTGTGAAGAGTCCGTAGCTCTGTTTAGGCTATGACTGGAGGTATCTCTTGCTCGCAGCAGCTGAATGGAACAGAGGGGTTGCAAAGGTAAGGTAAGTATGTGAATCTTGAAGAAATTCCATCACTTTGGTAAAATCCATAAGTAGGTAGCCTTTAGGTCTTAGTTGTGCTTAGTCCTTTCCAAAGTGTTGGCATTTCTTTGAGATTCAGATTCTATGGGGCTGACAGACACTGAAAGCTTGAGCACTGGTGAACACATTAAACGTAATTAAAGAGTGAAGGCAGTGCTGTGTGTCTTCTTTTCAAGGTATGTGCTGCTGGGGAGGGAGCCGACTATAGTAAAGCTTTTGCTTTGTCCTGCATAGGCAAACCATATGTTTACTTTAAAGTCATAGTCCACCTTTTAAAAAATATATATTTATATTTGATAATAATTTATACTTAATAAATGCACCCAATATTGGAAAAAGAAAACATGCATTTGAGAATGCAAAGCATTCCAGCCATGATCAGCGGGTCTTGGGTACAACCAGCTCCTGCAGACTATTTCTCTAACCTCAGGTCCATACCTTGGTACAGACCCTTCAGCTATGGAGTTTGTGAACTATGAGTCCCTCTGCTGTAGTAACAGAACTTGTAGTCTTTACATTGACAGATCTCTGAGAATGGATGACACAGCTGTGTGGGCAGAGGCAAATGTTATGCCAAGTTCAAAATTAAACAGAAGCCTGTGGGAGAAACTCCCCAAAATTCAGATCTAGAAATAAAAAGAAATGGTGGATTTTTTTTAACCTACAATCATAATTGTACATGTGTTTTTCCAGCTTTCTACTTCGGCTCTAATTTTAGTCCCTTCGGAAAGAAAAAATTATTTTTGAAGATCGTGGAATGTAGGCACTTTCCTTTATTAGTTTTGACAAAGCGCACCAATCCTCACGGCACCATTACGGGGTGTTGGACTGCACGCCCTTAGCCAGCTGTAATGGACTTGGCGCCTTGCTCGTTGAGTAGACCTCAGATTTCATCACGCTAAACCGCCATCTATGATTGCAAGGGAATTTGCCAACTTGTTAACCACAAGAAAGGCTAGTATGTTATTACACTCTACAGCTGCTCCTCTTCTCAGATGCCTGCTTGATATGTGCGTTGAGGATGCTTTTCTGAACCCCTTCGGTACCACAAAGAACAGGGCTGACAAAATAGCCATCCCACTCTATAAAGTTAAAGCTCAACTCCAACCAAAACCATATATCATGGTTAGCACACCTGCAGACAGTGGTGGCTGAACACTCGAATGGACATACATTTAATTAAGGCTTTTTCAGAAGTGGTGGAAGTAAAACATATTGAGGTTGATTTACTAAAACTGAAGGGTGCAAAAGCTGATGCAGCTCTGCATAAAAACCAATCAGCTTTTTTTTTTTGTCAAAGCTTAATTGAACAAGCTGAAGTTAGAAGCAAGTTTTTGTTTTGGAGAATACAGAAAGCTTGATGCAAAGAAAAAACGTCAGTGCTAAGCTTCTCACAGACATGGGTCAGATCACTAATGGCATTACAAGTTTAACGTTATTGGGAAAATGGAAGATGAGAGCAACTTCAGGAAATAGAGTCTCTGGGGGGCGGTCTGGTTTTAACTGCGGGGGATTGGAGAACACAGATTGAGGAAAGGTGAACTTTTTGACTTTAGCAGAGCTGCAGTGCTTGATACATAGCATTAGTTGCTAAGTGGTTGACTTTTTTTTATTTCTTTTAGTTCTGAGTAGAGTGGTGATGTGTTAGGACCCCTGTCATGTTTTTTTTGCTGATCAATCTCAGATTTATTCAGGAAGAAACAAAGGATACCGCAGAATACCTTTGGCATGGAACAGCTGCCAGCCCAGAAACCACAAACCCTGTCCAGCGACTACTACAATCAATTTATAATAGAATGACCCTAGGACTCCAGCCCTATCCTACCACCCTTCACAGGTTTTATTGCTCTGTGTCCCAAAAATGGAGATTCACTTTCTTTCTTTGTCCTGATGACCAATGTCACTAGGAATTAAAGTTTGGCAAATTTCTTTAAAAGAGTTCTCCCCAGAACAGGGACACTTGTTTCAGGGACAAATGTCTAAGAGGGGATGTACCTGCTTTTGTAGGGATTTACTTACATTTTTCTTGAACAGGACACAGATGAAATAAAAACTAATAGGGTTATAGCCCTTAAAGCGGAGTTCCACCTTAAAGTGGAACTTCTGCCCATCTGATCCCCCCCCCCCCCGGTGCCACAATTGGCACCTTTCAGGGGAGATGGGGGGGGCAGGACTGCTGGTGGAAACATCAGATGCGTTGCCGACATCGAGGGACTCCAGGCTTTAGATATACTTTAAAGTTAAACTCCAGGCACAATTTTTAAAATTTAAATATAGTCCTTTAAAGTCACAATATTTTTTTGCATTAAATGTCTTTACTAAACCAGGATATTAGCTTGGCAAAGTAGTGGTGACATCATCAATGTGCTGTGCAGAGATCAGAGCTGTGGAGGGACCCAGCAGGCTTCACCCACTACAGACTGCCTGCAGAAAACTGCAAGGGGGTGGAGTCAAGAACAGTCACCTTGCACAAGGAGACAGAGCAGCAATGACTAGTCTTTATTACAGGAAGCTTTTGTACAGAGGCAAAGTAACACACTATAGAAAATTCAAGTAAAAATACACATCTCTTGCATTTAGACCAGCGGTCCCCAACCTCCACTGGCACCAGAGATTGGCCTTGCTGAAGGCAGCCCCTCTACGGACCGGGAGGTTGTTTGCTGGAAGTGCTGGAGGTGCAGCCTTTCTCTAGTTAATGGGTGGAGGAATGATTGTGACCATGATGCTGCAAGCTTCTGATCTCATAGTGTAAGCGAGAGCATTTGTCAAGCTGTGGCAGACTAGACAGGGACTGAATGCTATGAGTAGGCAGGACAGTTGAGCACCGTGTCAAGTGTTATGTGAGTGAATTCTCTGGGCAGAAAGTAGTGCGGGGAGAAGGGGAGCAGGTGCCCTCTGGCCGTTGGATGGTGGCAGTTCAGGTTGTGCTGTATCATTCACCTGCCACCCACTCCCCAACCCCAGCGGCCCATGGGCTGGCACCAGTCTGCAGCCCGAGGGCTGGGGACCACTGATTTAGACAATGCATACTAATCCCGGAGTTCAGCTTTTTTTGAGTTTTGGAGGTTAACACAGGTGGAACAAACTGTGCTTATAAATTTATTTAATAATAAAATTGTGCTCAAATTTTCCAAATATTTAATTTTCTGCTCTCCCTGGAGAACTATGAACCTTGGCGCATATGTTCAGTTGCCACGGGATAAAAATGCAAACATATTGGAATTGCCGACTGATAACAAGAGTTTGCTCCATACACCGAATCTCACTTAATCATAACTGGGAATCTTTGTCTAATATAATGTCATCTCAAATGTGTTTGGCCTCAAGAAGTCAGAGATGGGATGACAGCTTTCTCTAAACAATGGTATTAAAACATCACAATCTGAAGAAGTTAAGGAAAGCTCTCAGCCACTTAACACCTTCTCACGGGTCTCAAGCTGTGGAGGACCAAACAGAATGTTTTAGGTCAGGCCAATACACATGGTTCGTATTTGTCCAAGTGCACAAAGTTAGCTCTCTGTATGGAAACAGAATGTCATAAAATTGTGAGTAAAAGGGTGCAACGTTTAGTGTGTCAGCTCAAGTACTTAGTGATTCCTCTATGTGGAGTCTCCCCCAGATTACTTATATAAACAGCATCAGCTGCTTGGTTACATGAAGCTCAGTTAAAAGAGTATTAATAGCCAGCTGGATTCACATAGACTATCACTTGTTTACGTTGAGATTGATGGAGTTAAGTACTGGTGGTAATATATGGCAGGGTGTATGATATGTATTGAGTACATGTATTTAAAAACCAGCTCAATACCAAAAATTATATGACGGCTGTACCAAAGGTAATGCAAAAGTGGTCATAACTTTTTTGTTAACTTTGGTCATTCGAATTTTACATGTTGGTAGAGTAACTCTTCCTCTATAGTAACTGTAGCACCCTCCTAGTTAGGTTGCTAGCAGTTTGAAACAAATTTAATTTTTGGCTCTGTAGCCATTGGAGCAACGTTTAATTGCATCTGCTGGTTTCAGGCTTGACTGCTTTCCCCATGATTCCTGGTAGGTTCCAGAACTTAGTGGGTAGAAGAGGCAGATCCTCACAGCCTTAGCCAATCCCTGGTAGAAAGAATGACCAGTAGGGGGCTGAGGTGTGTATAAATAGGCTGGGGTCTAGAACAGCAGGGTCCTTGTTCCAGGGGGAGAAGACCCAGCCTGAGGGCTGTGGCCCTTTGGGTCACTTAGCTGAAATTTAGAAGATGCCATGGGTCCCAGAGTTATTGGGAGCAGTTTAGAGAGATTCCACAGAGGATCTGACCTGGAGATACATAGTCCAGAAGTTGTCTGGTACTGCAGGGAAGTACCCAGCACACAGTGAGCACCAGCCTGAAAAAACGTATTCTAGAGACTGTCCTTAACTCTTCGAAAGACTGCTCCAGACTTGCTGGCTCAGGATTACTCTTGCTTTGGCGTCCCCTGAGTTGTAGTTCACTTGTCACTAACCTAATGAGGGGGATTTACCCTGAAGAGACAGTTGCAGTTAGAGAGTGTCCTCCTTTTGCACTGAATCTGGAATATTCTGAAGCTTACCTTGCACCCCATCCAGGTTTATCAAGTAATACATCTAAGAAATACACTTTCTGTCTGGTTCTTATGAGGAGAGACAAATAGAACTTGGGACTAATAGCAGGACCCATAACTAAATAACTCTAATAATAATGAATTTCAAGCAGAAGCAACGTGTACTCCCTGAGTTCTTGAAGAAGAAGGGGTGCAGGCTGTCCGACATCCACAGAAGGCTACAGAATGGTTACGGAGATGACTATTGAAAAGAGTCACCAATGACCAGACATTTCTCCTGTCATCTCCATAAACATTATGTAACCTTCTGTGGATGTCAGACAGCCTGCACCCTTCCTTCGTCAAGAACTCAATGAAGGCATGTTGCTTCTGCTCGAAATCCATCAGTCTGCTGCTTTTTCTTTCACAGCCCAGTCACAGGATGGGGAAGGGACAAGAGCAACACCTAACGCCAGCAGAGAAAAATCTGGTCTCCTCCCTGACAGATAGGGCTACAGCCCTATCTGTGCGGCATAGCTGTGTAAATCTCTAGAATGGATGAACAATATTTTACAAATTCTTTAGAAGGTGAAAAAGCCCCTGTGTATATATTTTATCTGTATATTTAAGTGTCTGCCTGGACCTCGGCTTTGTAAATTGAGAACGTCTCTGTAGGAATGTGTATGGGCAAGCTTTTCAAAATAATACCTTTTTATTCACAAATGGACAGTTTTCCCCTTTACTCAGAAAATTATTTCTGACGCATTATTCAAAAAGGTAAATCAGGTCTTGTTGGATAAATCAGCAGAGAACCGGTTTGTATGAGGACAACTCAGGAGGAAGTTTGTCCAATCACAACCCACACAGAGGAGCTGGAATCAGGCGGATAATAACGCCCAACGGCTCAGGTCAAAGCTTCATTTCTGAGCCTCAGGGGACATCTTTTGAGAGCTAATCTTCATTGTTCTGTCATTTTGTTTTAGTCAGGACAATTTTAGTGGATAATGAAAACTTTTCCTGACTCAGAAATTTTAATAAAATGCAGCCTCGCCTCACTTAACAACATGTGTTACATATATTTGTATTGATTTGTTTTTTTGGATAATAATGATTAGTCACATTTTGTTAAGGATTATTGCCAAATATTCATTGTATCTTTTGTATTCTATAGTTTTCATCAGCCAACGTGGGTGTTTGTGGTATACCCACATCTTGGCTGCAAGTCTTGTACTTTTATATGGTCAACTCATTTGCAACAGCTGAAATTTTTTGGAGAACCTATTATGCAATCTTGATTTGTTTAGCCTGAAGCACCCCATGAAACAATGTGCATTTATCTCCCACCCACCCCCCATCCCTTGACTCAACCTAACCGCCCCTGGCCATCCAGAGATGCATACTTATTTTGCAATTCCACAGTTTTCTTTATATTCAAGGTCATAAGTCTGCACTATCATGCCCACACATTACAACCCCATAGATATCTAATGGACTGTCTCCGGCCTCAAGAACAAGCCCCATCTATGGTGCACTAATGCACAGATGAAGGCAGAACAGTGAAAACTTGCACTGCTGGATGCCAGCAAGCGACAGAACTCTGGCCATCGAAATCAAGATAAGTATGCATCTATGGAGTGGAAGGATGGGTTAGGTAAGGCTGGGGGAGGGGAAAAAGACAAATAAACTTTCCATTAAAGTATGCTTATCCTTTAATCAGCTCCATGATGTTGGTAAATCAAAGTCATTTTTGTGTAATTCACTTTTGACAGAGTCCTCCTCGGTTAAAAAGCACTAAATTTGTATTCCATTTTACAAATATATGCATATATATTGTAATAAAACAGTTTAGTACCTGCTGAGATGTGCCTGATAGTAGCCATACATGCTTCTATAAATGATCAGTCTCTTTTCTGATCGACCCCTTCTGATAGGAATATTTGATCCGTAGTGGCCAACCCATTTGATTGATATGTCACACACAGGGTTGTGAATTTGATCCATAGTTAAAAGAGAAGTATGGGATTTCATTTTTTTTCTAATCATACTCACCTATGTAGATGCAGCATTGCTAAATCATTTAGACAGGAAGTTATAGCTATTCGATAGCTTGCTGATTTGATAGTTTAATTGAATTACACATTGATCAGATAATAAAATTGAAGTGTGTATGGCCAGCTTCTCAAAATCTTAATAAACCCATAAAACAGGGGTAGGAAACCTCTGCCCTTCAGCTATATTAAAACTACAAGTCCCATGAGACATTGCAAGATCCTAACAATCACAGGCATGACTTCTAGAGACAGAGGCATGATGGGATTTATAGTTTCACCACAGCTGGAGGGCCAAGGTTGCCTACCCCTGCTCTGAAAAAACATTTAATGTTTATTTTCTGGATTGTATGAGGAAGGGCTTAAAACTCTGTCAGGTTTTTGTTGTTACAAAAAGGGAAATTAAAGAGCCTCATCACTGCTAAAAGGTCTAGTTACAACTATTATTCCAATAAAAGTCAAAGGGATGATCCAAAATGTACAAAAAGAAAAAATACCGCGCTATCTAATAGAAAATAATAATGGAGCAGCTAACACAGCAAGAGAGATCAAAAATTGCTAGAAAAACATATGTGGAAAAGTGTAGCGCTAACAGTGAATAAATTGTAATAAAACAATCTAAAATATATTGTGCAACACAACAGGTGAACTAATGGTATTGGTGTTAATTAAAGTCCATAAATCCTTGACTGGATGAATGAATTGAAATCCAACCAATATCAGAAATAATGTGTTGAAAGACGTTCAATGACTAAATAAGAGAAAAAAATCCAACGGTGAGAAGTAAAGAATCCACCACCACTTATAACAAAGGGCTTACCGGATGGATTGGACCCAGAAGGGCATATACCCACTAGGCCAATCAAGCTTTGTTAAAGATGATACACTGGAGAGGGTACACCATAAACGTTTCACGATTTGGTATTATTGATAAAGGCCTCAGGCAGACAATTCAGGAATGGTTCACACCAAGCAGCGATATACAGCAAATCCCAAAGAGGGCATGTCAGTTATTCAACCGATGAGTATGAAAAAGAAGAAAGTGGGGCGCACATAGCATAATTCCGTAAAAAAGACGAGATTTGTTTTAAAAGAGAGTAACTCACATTTTGCAATGATAAAACGAGCTTATAAAATTAGGGTAGCAGGAACAACAGCAGTCCATCCCGACATGTTTCGTTACAAAGAGAACTTCATCTGGTAAGCCCTTTGTCATAAGTGGTGGTGGATTCTTTACTTCTCACCGTTGGATTTTGTTCACTTATTTAGTCATTGAACGTCTTTCAACACATTATTTCTGATATTGGTTGGATTTCAATTCATTCATCCAGTCAAGGATTTATGGACTTTAATTAACACCAATACCATTAGTTCACCTGTGGTGTTGCACAATATATTTTAGATTGTTTTATTACAATTTATTCACTGTTAGCGCTACACTTTTCCACATATGATCCAAAATGTAGCCAATGCATTTCAGATGTCCAAAAAAACTCTTTATTGGAACAAAGTTGTATCTGGACCTTTTAGCAGTGTTGTGGCGCTTCAGTTTCCATATACAGTAAAACCTTGGTTTGAGAGTAACTTGGTTTGAGAGCGTTTTTCAAGACAAGCAAAATTCTTTAATACATTTTGACTTGATATACAAGCGATGTCTTGATATACAAGTAGCATCATGTCACAACTGAGTATAGGGAGCTCTGGTCTGCTCACGTGATCGGTTCCCAGCAGCAGCTTCAGGGGAGAAGAGAGCTGACCAAGGATGACCTATGGCCCATAGGCTATGGTTTATAGATGACGTCTCCAACCAGGCATTCCATCCATTGATGGTGCACTCTCCTTTCCTTTGAAGTCGGCTGCTGGGGAGATCATGGGGACATCATGTGTCCAGACTGGAGCACCCTGAGAGTAGTTAAGTATAAGCAGTTTACAGGGTAGTTAGAATTGGAGTTAGAAGGGGGTGGAATCAGTTTTATGCTTAAAGCGGGGGTTCACCCTATTAATAAAAAATAAATAAAAATTCCCTCTAGCATAAAATAAGGCATAGTAGCGCGAGCTACAGTATGCCTGTCTTTATTTTTTTATCCCCGTACTCACTGTGCACTCGTAGATACAAGATTACGACTCCCAGCGGGGAATGGGCGTTTCTATGGAGAGAGAAGGTGATTGACGGCCGGCTCTGGCACGTCCCGCTTCTCCGGAAATAGCCGAAATAGGACTTGGCGCGACCTGTTCCGGCTGTTTTCGGGGAGCGTGACGTGCCAGAGCCGGCCGTCAATCACCTTCCCTCTCCATAGGAACGCCCGTAATCTTGTATCTACGAGTGCACAGTGAGTACGGGGATAAAAAAATAAATACAGGCATACTGTAGCTCGCGCTACTATGCCTCATTTTATGCTAAAAAGTTGTTATGGAGGGTGAACCACCGCTTTAAGTAGAGCTAACCTGGAATTCTTTAAATATGGTATAAAATTAGAACATCTTTGACTTTGTTTTTGGTTTGAGTTTCTTTTTGATTCCATTTTTTTGTAACAGAACAATATTCCTTATTTTATTTGTTTGATTTAAAATAACATAGCACAGTATCTATTCTGCAGCAACTCCCCACTGAGAATCTGATAAGAAGAAGAGAAAGTTGGACAATTTCTTACCTTAACATTGTTGGGACATGGCTTTAGACAGCTTTACCATTGGCTGAGGTCAGCTATCTTTTGAGAAAGTAGAGAAGTGTTATCGAGCACTCTATCTTAGTTGATCAAACATTCCTTTAAACCATCTTTTGTGACAACACGATTAGTCTGGAGTTCAGATATCAGCGGCAAGACCAGGAGAATAAAGTCCACTTTTCTCCTTCCAAGTGCACAAAACAAAAACAACAGAACAAAGAGGTCTGTGTAGGAGCTGGAGAAAGCTTCTCTAAAGGCTTCAGGAAGAAGAAGACTTTCAGGTTGAATCTCCCTTTTCGCCGTAACTCAAGTTTCATTGCTTTGTACTCCAGGTGGGGGAGAAAATGTCCTTAGAAGTCTTTGTTGACAGAACCGAAATAAGCAGATGGTTTGGTCTCCTTTGGCAAAAACCTTATCTGACTTTTACTTTACTTGTTGTGCTCTTGTGTTCATTATAAAGGCTTTATCTGGGCACGTAAATAGTTTCTAGGCAAAGATTAAAAGCATATTTTGTGCATCTCTGCAATACATGCACAAAACAGAACATAACAACTGTTGATGTGCCAGAAATATAGCGTGCTCCTACTTTCCTTTTTGATAGGACAACACACAGTGAGGTTGATTTACTAAAACTGGAGAGTGCAAACTCTGGTGCAGCTGTGCATGGTAGCCAATCAGCTTCTAACATCAACTTGTTCAATAAACTGTTTCTATGCAGAGCTGCACCAACCTTTTCTGATCTTTCCCTATTCTCATCTTCATTGTCCAGGAGCAGAGAGCACAGGAAATTATCAGCTCTCAAGATTTCTGGCAGGATCAACTGGTTTTATTGCACTTAGCCCCCATTTACATTAGGGCATCTGTCATCTTCTTTCTCTACATCTGATTAAGCCTTACGGCAGGGGTCGGCAACCTATGGCCCGTGGGCCGCAGCCGTTCCGCCCACCGCTAAATGTCCAGCCAGGCAGTGCACATGTTGAGCTTGGACTCTGCGTTGTCATATCCTGAATAGAGAGACCAAGCAAAGCACCTTGGGACATGTAGTTCAGACTGCTGGGATTTCCACTCTAGCTGGATTGCTTGGAACTACGACTACCAGATGGCTGTGACGGAAGAACAGATTGCTGGGAGAGCCTATAAAATGAGCTGGTCTAGGCCTAGCAGACTCTCTTGGGACACCGGCCTGGATCTGTGAGTAGGGATTCTGTGACTGTGTGTGCTGTGGCTGAGTCGCGGCCTGTGCAAGAGGAGTCATCCAGCGGGTATTCGGAGGGAAACCTGTGGACAGCATCACCTTACTGTCTGGCAGCAGCCTGAAGGCCGCTCCAGTTCCATCTATCCTGCATTTGCATTAGATCCGGGTGGGCCGCTGCACGGTGTGACAGAGGTCAGACGACATCCCCTGAGCCAGGATCCTAAGGAAAGCCTGTAAAGTCATTTTTATCATCACCACCTCCTCCATTGGCAGTATTGGTGAGTGGGCACCCATCCATACACATAGACACTGTATACAGACACCATTATCTCCATTCATCTTGCTGTTACTTGTAGTTCTATAGGATATAATATTGTTCAACCAGCAATCACAGTTCTCTTTCTTTGCATGTTGCCAACACATGAAGATTCTGTATCCCTATTCAAATCAGTTGAATTTCTTTGCTCTGCTATTCAGGAATTCTTCCAATACAGCTCTCCTAAATACTAGCTGAAGACCAAAGGATGGCATCTCTGTAATACAGGACTATCGTAAGGAATTGCTCCTACTATAAGGAATTGCTCTTACTGTGCTTACAGAGCTTGAATTTTCCTAGAACTCTTTGAAGGAGCAGATTAAATTCCGTTACATTTAACTGTTGCTAAAACTTTATGACACTTCATTTATCGCTTGCACCCGTGGGTTGAGGTACAGAAGGGAGTGGTTTGACATTGCTAAAAAGCCATTACTCTGCCCTTCTGTCGCCTGTTCACATAGGCCATATATAATATATGTATGTGTATGTATAAGGGCTATTTATGTTCAATTATTCTTTACATTTGATCATTTGACATTTCATTGAGGTTGCTATTTCTCTATTAGTGACATTTAACCTAAAGAGTTATCTTAGAGTGTAAGTTTACGTTGTTTACCTTCAACTGTCATTATTATATCAGTAAACAAAGTCTATTGGTTCATCAAATTGTAATGTGTCTATTTCATTGCTGTCATAGATAGAAAATGTCTGAACCCAGGGTGTCAGAGGTGACAGAGGACTTGCAGAGTCGGGGAAACCAGTGGGGTACTGAGTCTACCAGTGTCCCTCATGAGGGCAGCGCTACAGACAAAATATAGAAAATAGTCTTCTACAAAAAAGTGGCCTAGGTGTAAAAGTGGGGTCTGACTATATAGCAGGACATTTAAGTGGATGTAAACCCTCATATATACCCAGTGAGGTGAACAGCCTCAGAGATTAAATAAATCTCACTACATAAATTTTACTAATATGGTAGTACTTTGGATTACAAGCATAATTCGTTCCAGAAGCTTGTAATCCAAAGCACTGGAATATCAAAGCAAGTTTCCCCATAAGAATCAATGGAAACTCAGGTAATTAGTTCCAGTGTCAATGCAAGTGTATACAGTACCGCATGTGGCCAGAGGTGGGGGGGCGCCGGAGACACTCGGAAACACTTGGAGATGCTAGGAGACCACCGGTGCCACTCAGAGACAGAACCAAGTGTCTCTGAGTGTCTCTAAGTGTCTCTGAGTGTCTCTGAGTGTCTCCGGTGCCCCCCCACCTCTGGCCACGTGCAGTACTGCACACCCCAGAGGCTTGAATCCTGCTCGTCTTGTGAGACAACGCTCGCAAATCAAGTCAAGATTTAAACAACTCATTTGGCGAAACACTCGTAAACCGCGTGACTCGCAACCAGAGTTTTTTTTTTTAAGTTATATCTGCTGTCTTTCCCCTTTCTACACACTTTGAAAAGTGCTGATCGTGTAAGAAATCTTTCTTCCTCATTTAGCAGTGGGTGTGGGCATACACTGTGTGAGAGCTAATTGGAGGAAAAGCACACCCCCCCCTCTCCACATAGGCAGAGAAACGAAGGAACATGCAGAGCTGTAGTCTGAATAGACACGTTCCCTGCTAATCTCCCTCTAAATTCACAGCTTCTGTTGTCCCCTGTGTCGGAGATCTTGTCAGAAGTGACTCTGGTGATATGGGGGAATGGAGCACCAGAGAGAAGTGGCACTCACTCCGAGCTTTGGAGAGAGATAAGTAAACACTACAGATATATGTGCCCAGGTTGGATTTCATGAATGGGGTTTACAACCACTTTAAATTGTAAACTCCTATGAAGTAGGAACCAATGTAATTGATTCAGTGTTCTTAATAAATTGTTCTCTGTAAATTTACAGCATCAGCCGCTTTACAATTAAGCAAAATAAACAGGTGGTAAATATAACTACACTTATTATAATTAATATAGACTTAAGGAAATATACACCCAAAAGATAACAAGAATACCTTTGATTAGTAAAGTTACTTTGTGTCTTTATAATGTGACATCATTTCAAAATTAAAGCGCCCCAGACGATGCACTATTTGATATACTATACAGTGTTCTTATTATTCATGGTTGAATTTATTGATATCATTTTTTAAATTTTTTTTGATGCACTTTTATTCATTTATTTATTTGGGTGATCTTTACTTTGTGTATGCGCTACATTTTCTATGTTAATTTCAAAATCCAAGCCTTGAGAAAGGAAAATATGCAAGGTGTCGTGTTATATTTTCCATCTCGGTAGTCTTTGCTTCCTAATAACCACAGGTCAGATCAGCCAAAACCAAATGTGACACCTCGGAGGACTGGATTTTGATTTCAGACCTTGGTAATCATTTTTGTTGATTTACCTGACTAAAAATGTTAAGAACACAAAATAATGGAGCTTTTCTAACATTCCTGTTTGCATACATTCTTTATTGCACGACTGTTACTTTCTGAAGGGTTTCCTGAAATTTCTAAAGCTGCAAAAAATCCGTATGTTTTACATATGAAGGAAAGGCGATTTTATGACTACCGAAAGGAGTAAAATAATTTTTGACAGTAATTATTTTAATAGCCAAAAGGGAGGTTTCCGCTTGTGCACAGAAGAGTACCCGCTGTTGTTTTAACTGGATTGGCGACGATGGATCTTTCATGGAAAGATGGATCCTCATCCGGGATGGAACCAAAGCATTCAAGTCAAAGGTCTTTCATAACTACACAACTCCATATTGTTTTCTGTTAAAGGGAAATCGTTTGACACTTTTTTCCTCTGAAATTTTAGAAAATTGGTTTACTTCAAGAAAAGTTATATTTGTCACCTGGGGCTAAAAAGAAACACAAATATTATCTGAAGTATTACATCTCTGATGACTTATAGATTTTAGACAAAGGTTATGCTTGATGGTTGGAACTTGTATAAAAACAAGGACAAATAGACTGTGTTCTTTGCAAAGTGCAGTTCACTCTGCAAGTGCAGTTGCTCCAGAGCTTAGTAAATGAGCAGAAGCTCTGCTAACTTCCATCATCCAATCATGTGCAAGCAAAAATGCTGTTTTTTTTTTTTTTTCCTTGCACATGATTGAGTATTTTTTGCAAAGTGAAGCATTACCTTATTTACTAACCTCTGGAGCAACTGCACTTTACAAAGTGCACATTCTGTTTGCCTTTAGTAAATCAACCCCCATTTGTGATGGGACTGTTTTGGATGACTGTTTCAGAGCAGTCCCATCTTATGTTAAGGCAAAATGCCTTATCTACCTATGTGCCCAGCTCACACCACTGCATTGCCTCTGTCTCCTCTCCAGTGGCGGTTCGTCCATAGAGGGCGCCGCCCCCTCTGGCTCTCACCGCCACTGAGTCTAATAACATAGATTCATGCATTGCACGAATCTATGTTATTGTCCCGCTGCCGTCCACTATTCAGCCGGCAGCTGAATAACGGCAGCTGGTTGGCTGTACGGAAGTGCGCTGGCTCTGATAGGCTTTCCGAGTACAGCCCTCGGGTCCCCGGAAGCTTATCCTCGGAACGCACGGGGGGGGGGGTGCGCTCCTGGATAAGACTGACAGGCGTCTCAGCCAATCAGGTTTGCCGGTTCTGGCTACCGGTAACCTGATTGGCTAAAGCGTCATCGAGGGCGGGAGAAGACATCGAGGCGAGGGTCGAGGACGTGGATGGCTGACTCCATTAAAGGTAAGTGCCGGGCGGGGGGGGGGGGAAGGGGCACAGCGGCGACGAAGGGCACAGTGACATCAATAGGGACAATTGGCACAGCGGTGACAATTAAAGGGATCTGCACAAGTTGGGCACAAGTGGCTGCATATGATGGGAACAAGTTGGGCACGAGCGGCTGCATATCATAGGCACAAGTTGGAGACAAGTGGCTGCAATTGATGGGCACAAGTTGGGCACAAGTGACTGCATATGATCGGCACAAGTTGGGGACAAGTGGCTGCATATCATCGGCAAAAGTGGCTGCATATGATGGGCACAAGTTGGGCACAAGTGGCTGCATATGATGGGCACAAGTTGGGCACAAGTGGCTGCATATGATGGGCACAATGGCTGCAATCAATGTTTTTTTTCCCCAGTATTTTGAGTTTGTTTGAGCCCCCCCAAAAGTTTGGAGCACCAGCCGCCACTGCTCCTCTCCATTAATCTTCAGTGCAGCTGAGGCTGCTGAGAAAGGGACTGGGGAATCTCTGTCCTCAGTCCCTTTCCCTGTCTCAAAGGGGAGATGTCAGGGGTCTGTTTAGACCCCTGGTATGTCACCAAAATCCCCCCAACAGAGTTGATAAAAAAAATAAAAAAGGAAAAAAATAAATAAATAAAAATGTTAAAGTAAAATTGTAAACATAATAAACAAAAAAGTGCTCCTCATGTTCTTTATGGTTTTATGTGGATAAAGGCATTTGGATCTCAGTTTGGTGTGCAGCCATCCGGACTTTCATTTCTTTATTGCCTACTCTTCACAGCTGCACCAGATTTTGCACTCTACAGTTTTAGTAAATCGAACCCCATAGTGTCACCGGACAGGAACTAGGAGCAAATCTCTCTAATTAGGAAACAAATACAGCAATATGAATCTGAAAGATATTCTAACCTTTCTACAATTCTATTTGGACTGGAGTTGAGCTTTAAGAAGCAGCTGAGGTTTAATGTGGGGTTTAGGTTGTATATGTTCATCATGTGTTTTTCTCAGTTGCTGGGCAGGCTTAGGAAGTGAAATGCTTCTTTTGGCCCTGGAAGCACAATCAGTTGCTGACTATAATCTTGTTTTGACAGGCGCTTTGTGATACGGTGAAACACAAGCACAGGTATTTGTCTATTGAGTGTACTGAAACCTTACTCCACACAGCCAGAACGCAGCAATTTGGTGTTGGCAGGGAACATCATTAGGTGCATTTAGATCATTATCTCGCTAAGAGACCGGAGGGTCCCATTCACATTTTCTGTTTTTAACTGCTTCCGTAGCTGAGGAAAAGAATCCCTACCCAGAGGATATTGTGGTTCACGTCTTAAAATTTAAGATTTGAACTAATTTGTGCTTCATTTAAAGCAAAGAGTGCTGTGCAAAAATGCTGTAACTGCAACTTACGGATTGTAGAATGATGATTAAATAAGCTGTTCGGTATCACTTTTGTTGTCCGGTGTGATTTTTGTTACTGCTGGAGAGTTAAACCACCTGATAGTTTCATCTATCTCTTGGGGACTCCCTTGGCAAGATATCTGTGCTCCACATTCCACATGGTGTGGCCATTATGAGGGACTGTAAGGCTCCCTTTTGGATTTATTTTGGAATTTATGTAGAATGCAACATAATATGCAAGACATAAGGGAAGCTAGGGACTAACTCAGGCCATTAAGTTTCACTATTAACTGAAATATTACTAAACATGGACTGGTGCTAAAATTAAAAGTCTTTTTCACATTTTAAGCAAATATTTTCACTATAGAGGTCCGGTGTACTCGTACTTAAAGCGGGGGTTCACCCTATTAATAAAAAAAAAAATTTTTTTTTTTCCTCTAGCATAAAATGAGGCATAGTAGCGCGAGCTACAGTATGCCTGTATTTATTTTTTTAGTCCGGTACTCACTGTGCAATCCTAGCGAGACGATTCCGACTCCTGGGCGTTCCTATCCAGAGGCAGCATGATTGATGGCCGGCTATGGCGCGTCACGCTTCTCCGGAAATAGCCGAAATAGGACTTGGCGCTTCACGGTGCCTGCGCATAGTCTGTGCGCAGGCGCCGTGAAGAGTCGAGACCTACTCCGGCTATCTTCGGGGAGCGCGACGTGCCATAGCCGGCCGTCAATCATGCTCCCTCTGGATAGGAACGCCCATTCCCCGCGGGGAGTCGGAATCGTCTCGCTAGGATTGCACAGTGAGTACCGGACTAAAAAAATAAATACAGGCATACTGTAGCTCGCGCTACTATGCCTCATTTAATGATGGAAAGTTGTCAATAAGGGTGAACCACCGCTTTAAATATATGTGTCCTTTGTGTATTTCTTCCAGACCTGTGCAGTAATAGAGCATAAAGCTTTTTCTTTGTGAAGACCGGTCACTACTGCTCTCTTTATTTGTGCGAGGTGACTGGTCTTGTCTCCACCCCTCCTGTATTTTTCTGCAGAAAGCCTGTAGTGGGTGGAACCATGCTGGGCCCCTCCCACCGCTCTGCCTTCTGCACAGCATATGTACAGTACAGTCATGATGTCACTTCTACTTCACCAAGGTATTAACTGGGTTGACAAAGGCATTTGGTCGCACAGAAAGATGATTTATATCCTATGTGGCTATTGAGAAATACTTTTAAATTATTTTTTTGTGCCTGGAGTAGCTCTTCCGATTCAGCTGCTTGGTAACATAATAAAAAAGATAAATTGCGCCAATAAATTAGGCCAGCCAAAAATGGGAATGCCAGACCTCAACAAAGGAAAGGACAGAGTCTTTAAACACCAAATGATAACAGAATAAACACTCAGTTAGTAATATGAAATAAATGAAGTCCCAAAATAATGATGCACACCGTGAAGTATACTTCTTGTGACGAGACCACCACCTATTGGTAAGCCGCTTATCACAACCACGGGGTTAATAGGCACATAGGAACTCCATCCACAGGGTAGGACGCTGAGCCAAGAGGGATTCAGGAACGGGTAAGCAGAGAGCGTTCACGTCCTCACAGGTAAGCAGGTCCTCGGTTCATGGATGTGTAGGAAAGAAAACGGACCAATAGCGTAACTCCGTTTAAAAATGTATTATAAAAAGGACGAAAACGTATTTACAACAAGTCACGTATTAAAAACATTGGTGTATTGCCAGCCGGCACTATAGGAGCCCTTCCTCCAAACGTAAAACACGCGGTGACGTCAGTGTGCGCCGTCCCAGATGCGTTTCGTCATCAAGTAGATGTTATCAATGGGGTGACATAGGTTCCTCCTCAAAGACTCTTATTTTATTTATTTTTTACCAGGGCCCAAAAGTTCAGATTTCATGATCTATAAGTGAAATATTGTATTCAGGCCACAATTCAAGGAACAACAACACCCAAAAAAAGGTTTCAAAATAAGTCTGTTTCCATGAATAAGAAAAACATTTTTGCCTGTGACCTTAATATTTAGTTAACACAATATACAGTATATTTAGATGAACGTTTATCACCCAAGTAAAAAATATAACTCATCCAAAAATTAAGCAGTCAGTAAATTATGTAAACTCAACTCAGGGCTTTTTTTTGTGCCAAAACTCTCCTGCCTCCTAAGCACTGTTTGCCCTGCCTCTCAAGCACCACCCTGCCACTTCCTTTTTTAAAGAACAAAAAACCAAATTATTATGCAGGCATTGATAAAATATTATATTGTAAAGCACTGCACAGCATATTCAGTGACTTATAATAAAATACAAAATTTGTATCAATCTAAGGAAAAAAGAGCTGGCCTGTAAGCTATTTTTAAATGGTCTCTTTCACAATACTGTAGCCTGTGATGCAAAACAGATTAGCCACAGCAAAAGTACACCAGAAATCACATTTTAATAATAGAGACAGTGATCATGCAGTATTATGTAGTACCCAAAATATAACATAGCGCAACATAAAACATGGCCAGAATATAATATACACAGTATCATATGGCACAACACCACAGCAGAATGAGATGGTACCCACATTGAAACATAGTGCCCCAATATGAAACACTTCCACTAATAACCCCTGAAAATATAGTGGGTGTCATCTCCCATAGTAACATTTGTTGGTGGTCTAACGGGTGCCCTCCTATAGTAATAATCACTGGAGGTTTAGTGGATGCCCCCTATAGTAATAATCACTGGTGCTCTAATGGGTGCCTCCCATAGTAAATTTCACTGGAGGGCTAGTGTGTGTCACCCATCCATAGTAATAATCCTTGGTGATCTAGTGGGTGCCCACCTATAGTAATAATCACTCAAGGTCTGTTGGGTCTGTTGGGTGCCCTTCTATAGTAATAATCACTGGAGGTTTGGAGGGTTCCTCCCATAGTAATAATCATTGGTAGTAGTGGATACCCTCTTATAGTATTAATCACTGGTGGCCTAGTGGATGCCCTCAATAGTAATAATCACTGGAGGTCTAGTGGGTTCCCCCATCCATATCAATACTCTCTTGTGGTCTAGTGGGTGCACATCTATAGTAATAATAACTGACGGTCTAGTGGGTGGCCCCACCCATAGTAATAATCTCTGGGGGTCTAGTGGGTGCTCCCTCCATAGTAATAGTCACTGGTGGTCTAGTGGACAATATATCTATATATAAATAAAGATCACTCCATTCATGGGCTTTTTTCCTCACCATAGTGACAGTGCCACTGTGCATGGTAAATATCTGGTGCCAGTCTGCCTGCGCCTGTGCACTGACAACCCTTAGACTTAAATAGGACATTTATCATGCAGTATGGGTATGTCCCATTTGAGTTTGTGGGAAATTAGTGTGCAAGCAGTCCAGCACTGTATTTTGATTGGGTCGGATTATAAAAAGTGTGGGAAGCCACCGCCATCAGAGTAGGTAAGTAAGCACATGGTAGGGTGCTCATCATAGGTTAGTTTGTGCTGCTAGGAAGGGAGCTGGGGCCTTAGAAAATGAGTAAACTTTCTCTGTACTTTGAGTAATGCCGCGTACACACCATCACTTTATGTGATGAAAAAAAATGACGTTTTTAAAAACGTCACTTTAATTGACCGTGTGTGGGGGAAAACGTTGTTTTATGTCTTCTAAAAAAGGACCAAAAAAAATTTAAGCATGCTTCAATTTTATGTGTCGTTTTTCAAAACGTCAACTTTTACTTCACAGAAATTGACCGTGTGTAGTAAAAAATGTCGTTTAAAACGACGTTTTTTCACCCGCGCATGCCCAGAAGCTACTTATGAAGCAAGCTTCAATGGAAAAAGTGGTGAGAACGTAACCTCGCTTTGCTAGAACATTGTGAGAAAAACGATGGTGTGTAGGCAACTTCGTCTTTGAAAATTGAAGTTTCAAAAACGTCATTTTTTACTTCACAGAAAATGTCGTTTTTTTTTCATCACATAAAGTGATGGTGTGTACGGGGCATAAGTGAAAAACTAATTAAAGCTTTTCTCCACACACTTTTTTGAACAGTTATAGCAACCTTTTTTTTTTTTTTTGGAAAAAAGGTTAAAGGCTCATTTATATTGTGTTTATGCATTTTATGCTTATTTGTGCATACAATGTAATTCCATTCATTCCTAATGGCACCCCAAAGCACAACGGTGACACAATTCTATGCATGATTAAGCACTGCGGAGTGCTGTGGATTTAAAAAAATGGTGTATGCCTGACTTTTAGTGTGGTTTGAATACTTGACAACCCAATGAAATGACTGGGTTGCTTTAACATGTGTGCCCTGCCCCAACACACCTAACTGTAACAATGTGAATAGGTTCTAAAACCATATGCACCTCTGGGGTAGATTTACTAAAATAAAATAGACTGTGCACCTTTCTAGTACTGTTGCTCCAGAGCTTAGTAAATGAGGTAAAGCTTCAATGCAAGAAAAATATAAAAAAAAAAATAACAGCATTTTTTGCTTGCACATGATTGGATGATGGAAGTCAGCAGAGCTTCCCCTCATTTACTCATTTACTAAGCTTTTTTTTTAGTAAATCAACCCCCTTGTGTTCTAAGCATCCCTGGTAAGTAAATGTACAGATACATATACCGTATATACTCGAGTATAAGCCAACCGGAATATAAGTCTAGGCACCTCATTTTACCACAAAAAAATGGGAACATTTATTGACTCGAATATAAGCCTAGGGTGTATGCCTCACTGTGCCTCACTTTGCCTCACTGTGTCCATGTGCGTGCCTCACTGTGTCCATGCCTCACTGTGTCCATGCCTCACTTTGCCCATGCCTCAATGTGCCCATGACTGATGTTTAACATGGGAGTCTATGGAAGGGCTTTGAAAAATCGATGCCCCCCAGCCGTAGGTCCCCAAGATAACAAACTTTGCACACTTGTAGAGGAGAAATGGGGCTACATGTGTGCCAAGTTCCGCGTCCAGGGAACCTACGACAGGCCAGTACCGGGTCCCCAAATTCACCAGAGAAATGACCATTTAACATGGGAGTCTATGGAAGGGGTGCCTGGATTTGAAAAATCGGTGCTTCCCGGCCGTAGGTCCCCCGGACAACAAACTTTGTACACTTGTAGGGCAAGAGTGGGGCTACATGTCCAGGGGACTTCCGGAAGGCCAGTACTGGGTCCCCAAATCCAGGAGATCAGGCGCAAAAAGGTAACTCGAGTATAAGCCGAGGCGGGCATTTTCCACACAAAAAATGTGCTGAAAAACTCGGCTTATACTCGAGTATATATGATATATATAGTCATGTAAAAATAAAAAAGTAAACTCATACTGTATACTGAATGCTTTCACCCAAACAGATATTATCCTCATATAGTTAGCAGAATACAATATTTTTTTCTATGGTGGTCCTTTAATTTGTAAATACGTCTTGTCCCTTGGACATACACCGCCATGCGCTCACCGTCCCTGATCTCCTCTCCCCGTGTACTCAGATGACCCCTGACTCAGATACAAAGAAACAGCCAGAGAAACACATGAATAAAAATAAGGACCTTTATGAGTAGGGGAAAAAAAAAATGAGACAGAGCGACAAACATTTCAAATAAGAACTTGCGGTTCCCAAATCTGAGCTAATGTTTTCCCAGAGGCTGGAAATTGTTTCCTCCAGGATATCTGGGATCAGGACTATCCAACCTCTGGAAGTAACGAAAAAAAAGAGAAAAAAACTAGGGCTGTTATTTATTATGGGGGATCGGGGGTAATTGGAAGTGACAGCACAAATTGGACCCGGAAAGAAGGTAATGACAGGGAAGCAGGACGTTCAGCCGTTAGACAGGAATAAAGCGCGTTTTTCAGGACGGCCTACAAAACAACCCCAAAGAACGTCCACTATGCAAAGTATGTAACGTTACAACCAAAGTCAAACACATGTAAACACAGTGATTATATTCACTGATCTAAGGAGAACTGATAGTTTATACACTGCTGGTCTTCTAGCGGTCTCCTCTGTTAACTGCTTCGTGTCCAGGAGGTTCTGCTGATTTTATGGCAGGAGCGGATCTCCGGTATTTGTATGAAAGTTGTACTACTCTGACATGATACCACTTGATCCTAAATAAATACTCTTTTGATACATAGCCAGAAAAATTAATTTCTAGGGTATTAGACAACATTTAAAGCTCCAAGATCTTTACAGCAATCTGATTTAAAGGGGAAGTAAACCCTGATGGGTTTTTACTTCTTCTTTGTTTCCCTGCAAAGATAAAGCATAATGGGCTCCTATGCATCGCCTTAGTCTGTCTCTTAGGTCTATCAATGGGCATTCTGAAAACCCAGCCCAAGAAATGTATAATAAATCTCAAATTAATTCAAATGTAGTGGACTTTTCATCTTTGGCACAACAGCCACCTTCCCTGCATGCTTGAAGTAGTAGATTGATGGTGCTGGAAACTTAGGTAGATTTACTTAAAGTGGACTTCCCCTCAATAAAATTTAGGTCAGCAGCTACACATTCTGCAGCTGCTGACTTTTAATATTAGAACACTTACCTGTCCTGGAGTCCAGTGATGTCGGCGCCGCAGTTGATGTTTCCATCGGCTGTCGGGAGCTGCTGCTGCCATTGCCTAAAAAGCTTCCTTTACCTTAGTGCAGTCCTCCTTCACTTACCTCATCCTTCCATTTTGCTTTTAAATATCCTTATTTCTTCTGAGAAATCCTCACTTCCTGTTCTTCGGTCTGTAACTCCACACAGTAATGCGACACTTTCTCCCTGGTGTGGAGAAAGCCTCTTGAGAGAGGAGGGGGCGAGCAGGAGTGTCTGGACAGTACCTACTTTGCAGATAGAGAAAGGAGCTGTGTGTTAGTGGGCGTCCTGACACTCCTGCCTCAAGAGGTTTTCTCCACACCAGGGAGAAAGTTTTGCATTACTGTGTGGAGTTACAGACAGAAGAACAGGAAGTGAGGATTTCTCAGAAGAAATAAGGACATTTAAAAGCAAAATGGAAGGATGAGGTAAGTGAAGGAGGACTGCACTAAGGTAAAGGAAGCTATTTAGGGGAAAATTTGTTTTACCTTTACAACCCCTTTAAGTTGAATCTATTTGTAAGTTGGAACAGGTAGATTTTTTAAGTGTAGCTCCAGCCAAAAAATCTATTTTTAAGCTTTGTGGATAAAACAGGGAAGGGTTATCACCCCTGTAACATTTGTTTTTCTGTCTGTGCCCCTGTTCAGAAGATTTCGCCTCACTTTCTGTCCCAATGACAATTGGATTTTGAAAATGTTGGGCTATTAGGGAAACAAGGATAAAGCATTAGTGGAGACACCTTTTTCCCATATTAACTCTTACAGGAGAGAATTTCCCTTCCTAGGGGTAGATTTCCTCTCACTTCCTGTTGTCTCCCTCCGTTTGTAAGTAGGAGTCGTTTGTAAGTTGGATGTTTGTAAGTAGGTGGCCGCCTGTATATGGATTGGATTGGATTATGTACACTCAGTTTAATAAAATAATTTTAGATTTTCACATCATGCTTTTAGCCCTTGCACAGGACGCCGATAGACAGCAGGTATATTTCCCTACTATTTGGATTGTGGTCCTTTTAAAGGAGAGCTCAATAGACATTGTTAGTACTTAAAGTGGAGGTTCACCCCAAAAAATCTATTTTTAACATTAGATTGGGCCTAATTACGGGAAGCAGAATCGGGTGTTTTGTTTAAAATCAATGCAGTACTTACCGTTTTACAGATGGATGTTCTCCGCCGCTTCCGGGTATGGGCTGCGGGACTGGGCGTTCCTATTTGATTGACAGCCTTCCGACCGTCGCATACAGCGCGTCACCAGTTTCCGAAAGTAGCCGAACGTCGGTGCACAGGCGCCGTATAGAGCCGCACTGACGTTCGGCAACTCGTGACACGCTGTATGCAACCGTCGGAAGGCTGTCAATCAAATAGGAACGCCCAGTCCTGAAGACCATACCCGGAAGCGGCGGAGAACATCTATCTGTAAAACGGTAAGTACTGCATTGATTTTAAACAAAACACCCGATTCTGCTTCCCGTAATTAGGCCCAATCTAATGTTAAATTTTTTTTTTCGGGAGAACTCCCGCTTTAAGGGTTCTCACCCATTAGGGTGTTGGGTTCCAGGTAGTCCGGTCAGAGAGGAGAGGACAAATTTCCACTACTCCTTGGATTGGTAGTTCTCATTAGGGACCAAGAATTGTGGAGGTTTGGGTTTTGGGAGGAAAGAACCTTCAAACCTTGATTACAGAGACTCTAGTTCTGATGGGGTTACGCCACATGTAAGGGGAGTCTTGGAAAACAGCAGGTGTCTATGTGGGAGTGTGGAGATGGAAACACCTGGGTGAACTCTTTGGAGACTGGGACCCTGGTTTTGCTGAGATCCTGTGGCTTGGCTTGTCCACAGAAGCAGGCGGGAAACACCAAATCCTCGGTGTGTGATCGGTATAGTGGTGAGCCATTCTCTTTACTCGTTACCAGAGTTATGGACTATTTTTGTGTTCATTTGCTGAAGAAAGCTGTTTTGTTTTCTGAATTGATTGCAAGTTCAATAATGACTGTCATTTATTTTACAAGTGGCTGCCAGTGAGCCTGAGTCCCCTTCATCACACCCTGATGAAAGGGACAATGTGTGAGTGCGATCCCCAAAACAAGTTGGCTGTAGCACCTGTTATATACTTGGAATAAAAGCTCCTTTTGGACTCCAACAATTTGGTGTGTTGCTTCGATTTTTTGACTCAAATTAGCCAGATTCACGTAGAGTTATGCCGGCGTATCAGTAGATACGCCGTCGTAACTCTGAATCTGCGCCGTCATATATTTAAGTGTATTCTCAAATTGAGATACACTTAAATCTAGCTAAGATACGACCGCTGGCGCCGTCGTATCATAGCTGTCTATTTTCGCCGGCCGCTAGGGGCGTGTACGCTGATTCACGCCTAGAATGCGTAAATCAGCGAGATACGCCTATTCACGAACGTGCGCTTGCCCGTCGCAGTAAAGATACGCCGTTTACGTAAGGCGTTTTCAGGCCTAAAGATATTCCACCAAAAAGATGGCGCAGCCAATGTTAAGTATGGACGTCGGAACCAAGTTTAATTTTAAAAATTTTGCGTCGTTTGCGTAAGTCGTCCGTGAATGGGTCTGGGCATAATTTACGTTCACGTCGAAACCAATAAGTCTTTGCGGCGTAATTTGGAGCATGCGCACTGGGATACGTCCACGGACGGCGCATGCGCCGTTCGTTCAAAACGTCATTTACACGGGGTCATGCTTTATTTACATAAAACACGCCCACATCTTCACAATTTGAATTAGGTGCGCTTACGCCGGCACATTTACGCTACGCCGCTGTAACTTAGGACGCAAGTGATTTGTGAATACAGCACTTGCCTCTCGTTAGGCACGTGTACCTGAATCCACCTAAAATAACTTTACCTGTATGAACAGATCATACACTGGTTGATTGGTATTGTTGTTCTCTCAGTGTCAAGGCAATATTATACCCAGGCCCAGATGCCAGGGATTGGCTACTTATTATGGACGCAATCTGTCTTATTCATGACATCCTTATAGAACCTGCTGAGTGTCAGGATTAATTGATTCTCCTCCGTTTAGTTACATATGTCTTTAATCCGTAGTGTTCTACCGGAGGGGATTAGAATGTGTGAGTTTTCAATGTAAAACAGACCAGACCAGGGTTATGAAAATGGGATTCGGCTGGACAGAGCACTGCGTGAGTGGAGATTTAATTGAGTTCTGGTGCCTGAGCAGGGATGCTGCAGTCTGCCGTGTGATTGAACATTGTCACGTAACCTTTCTATCCCCTCATTCAATTATTGTCAGTAGTTAACAGCTCTGAGGTAGTGCAAAGTGAGTAATGGTGGGGAAGTCGGCTTGTGAACTTAATCCGTCATTGTGATGTTGCCTGTGTAGACCTCAAACAGACCTGCTGTGCCTAACCAGAGAAAGATGACAGTGGCTGTGTTTTCATAGATAAGAACAAAAATAGTGTTAGAGTCATGGATGATGGTTTCACATCAGATTCCCATAGAGAAACACGGCCAAAAACATTTCCAGTTCACTTGAATTGACCTTTTGACTCTGTCCATAGAGTGACAAGGTCTATTTACAGCACACTACTCACCCACTTATACTCACCTTCACTATGTTTCTTCTACCCCGTGGTTTTAGGTACAGGAGCATGTGACCTCCTATCATGATCTGGAACTTAGGCCCAGCAGCCAATCATTAGTTCGGCACAGTTGACATCAAGGTCACTAATGTGGACATATACAAAACACATCTTCTTATAGGGGTGGGAATGTTTAGACGCAAGACTTTTTTTTGCTGTCTATGTATGTCTCCAAGAAGGAGATCTGCCCTCACTTCCTCTTTAGGACCTTGACCAGTATCAAACAGAAGATAAATCCCTCACTTATAGTCACCTTAACTATGTTTCTTCCACTCTGTGGTTTTAGGGGCATGTGGCCTTCTACCATGATTTGGAGCTTGGGTCCAGACTCCAGCAGCCGATCATTAGTTCGGCACAGTTGACATCAAGGTCACTAACGGGTACATATACAAAACACATCTTCTTGTAGGTGTGGAAATGTTTGGAAACAAGACTTTTTTTTGCTGTCCATGTCTCTAAGAAGGAGATCTGTCCTTACTTCCTCTTTAGGACCTTGACCAGTATCAAACAGAAGATAAATCTCCACTTTAGCCGGCCAGGGACGGATTGAAATGTGTCCCGTTCTGCATGAACCGACTGAGTTTTGATCCATCTATTGGCAAGCTGATTGTACTGAAGTCGATCTAGTACAACCAGCCCGTTAGATTTTTTTCATACAACTATAGCAGCAGTGCAGATTGAATTCTGATGGCAGGGAAATCTCTCACTTTAAGAATACAATAGCACAGTGGAAGGGATTCCTCCATCAACACTGAGGCCCCGTACACATGGCCGAGAAACTCGACGAGCAAAACACATCGTTTTGCTCGTCGAGTTCCTTGTGAAGCCACCGAGGATCTCGGCGAGCCAAGTTTCCCCGTTGACTAACGAGGAAATAGAGAACATGTTCTCTATTTGGCCCGACGAGATCCTCGTCGGTTTCCTCGGCCGAAAGTGTACACACAGCCGGGTTTCTCGGCAGAATACGGCTCCGATCGAGTTTCTGGATGAATTCTGCCGAGAAACTCGGTCGTGTGTACGGGGCCTGACTGCGTTGATGGGGGAATTGAACAGTTTTCTTTCCTTCAACCTGTGGTTAAAGGAACACAAATTTTAAAATGCACAACGAGCATTAGGGGACACAGACAGCATTTAAAACAGAACTCCAGCCAAAAAAAAAAAAAAAGATACAAATTAGTAGCTAGTAAAAAGTTAAAAAGCAAAGCTACGTTTTACTGCAAAATTCACCTTCAATCCAGAGATTTCCCCAGCAATATTTTCCCTCTGCCTCTAGAGGTCCTCATTTGGATGGCCAGCATCATTTAATCTACTTTCTCTGAGCCAAGGTTGTTCTTTGCCCAGTGATTGTGCTCGTCCCTCCGTCATTCTACTCTCTCCTCCTATCAGCATGGCCCTTGCAAGCACATAAACTGATTGGCTCCTTGTACTGCTTTTTCCTCTCACACTTCAGCTCTGCAAGAGGCCGATATCAGGTCACACTTGGGTACTTACACTGCTTGCATTTAAAAAATAAATTCTATGCTGTAATAATTGAAGCATAGCTACATTAATTTGTGTCATTTATGTCTGCCTACAGTTCAATTTTAAAGTTGATAGCAACAATTGTTTAGTGGGAACACAGATACGATATACAGGGAGTGCAGAATTATTATGCAAATGAGTATTTTGACCACATCATCCTCTTTATGCATGTTGTCTTACTCCAAGCTGTATAGGCTCGAATAGCTACTACCAATTAAGCATATTAGGTGATGTGCATCTCTGTAATGAGAAGGGGTGTGGTCTAATGACATCAACACCCTATATCAGGTGTGCATAATTATTAGGCAACTTCCTTTCCTTTGGCAAAATGGGTCAAAAGAAGGACTTGACAGGCTCAGAAAAGTCAAAAATAGAGAGATATCTTGCAGAGGGATGCAGCACTCTTAAAATTGCAAAGCTTCTGAAGCGTGATCATCGAACAATCAAGCGTTTCTTTCAAAATAGTCAACAGGGTCGCAAGAAGCGTGTGGAAAAGCCAAGGCGCAAAATAACTGCCCATGAACTGATAAAAGTCAAGTGTGCAGCTGCCAAGATGCCACTTGCCACCAGTTTGGCCATATTTCAGAGCTGCAACATCACTGGAGTGCCCAAAAGCACAAGGTGTGCAATACTCAGAGACATGGCCAAGGTAAGAAAGGCTGAAAGACGACCACCACTGAACAAGACACACAAGCTGAAACGTCAAGACTGGGCCAAGAAATATCTCAAGACTGATTTTTCTAAGGTTTTATGGACTGATGAAATGAGAGTGAGTCTTGATGGGCCAGATGGATGGGCCCGTGGCTGGATTGGTAAAGGGCAGAGAGCTCCAGTCCGACTCAGACGCCAGCAAGGTGGTGGTGGAGTACTGGTTTGGGCTGGTATCATCAAAGATGAGCTTGTGGGGCCTTTTCGGGTTGAGGATGGAGTCAAGCTCAACTCCCAGTCCTACTGCCAGTTTCTGGAAGACACCTTCTTCAAGCAGTGGTACAGGAAGAAGTCTGCATCCTTCAAGAAAAACATGATTTTCATGCAGGACAATGCTCCATCACACGTGTCAAAGTACTCCACAGCGTGGCTGGCAAGAAAGGGTATAAAAGAAGTAAAACTAATGACATGGCCTCCTTGTTCACCTGATCTGAACCCCATTGAGAACCTGTGGTCCATCATCAAATGTGAGATTTACAAGGAGGGAAAACAGTACACCTCTCTGAACAGTGTCTGTGAGGCTGTGGTTGCTGCTGCACGCAATGTTGATGGTGAACAGATCAAAACACTGACAGAATCCATGGATGGCAGGCTTTTGAGTGTCCTTGCAAAGAAAGGTGGCTATATTGGTCACTGATTTGTTTTTGTTTTGTTTTTGAATGTCAGAAATGTATATTTGTGAATGTTGAGATGTTATATTGGTTTCACTGGTAAAAATAAATAATTGAAATGGGTATATTTTTTTTTTTGTTAAGTTGCCTAATAATTATGCACAGTAATAGTCACCTGCACACACAGATATCCCCCTAAAATAGCTAAAACTAAAAACAAACTAAAAACTACTTCCAAAAATATTCAGCTTTGATATTAATGAGTTTTTTGGGTTCATTGAGAACATGGTTGTTGTTCAATAATAAAATGAATCCTCAAAAATACAACTTGCCTAATAATTCTGCACTCCCTGTAAACCCTGAGGTTCTAACCTGCTAAGTTTGGCATACTCTATGCCAGAGTAAAAAAAACAGAAAAAGTCTTTACATGTGCACACATGGTTCCTTGAAAAATTAGATATATTGGAATGTAAATGAAATATACTACTAGGATAATTATTATGGTCCCAGTTGTTCAATGATGCAATGTCTGTTTCACCGGTAACCACACTGGGTGTTAGCTATTAAAAAACTATTTTCGGGGACATGTAACATTTGATGAATCATCTGGACAGAATAACGGATAATGATTTCACCAAGCAGACACCTGGTGTTTAAATGCCAAACCATGATTGAGGATAGCAGTTGAATTCCAAGTCTAATCAGTTTAGCAGACAAGATTCTCCATATAAAAATGCCAGTTGGCTCCCCGTATCAGATGCCAAGTGCACAGTCTTTTCCAGCTGGCAACAAACCAACAGTTCAGGAAGATATGATAGCGGGTCCTTTCCTGGCACACGGAGGAGGCTGAATTGTATCAACAGGTTAGCAGCAGGAAGACTTGGATAATGGTATAACTTAATCCTTGTCTGCAAAGTGCATTAAACATACATCCAGCCAGCTCTCAGTATAAAGATATACAGTGGGGTAGTAGGTACTTCAATATGTCTACTTACAAGGGCTGCAAAGTGAGCAGGTGTATGTACATAAACCCACAAGACCAGAAGACCCAACCACCCTACTTTATTTACCAGCTATCAGGGCTGGACTGGGACAAAAATTTGGCCCTGGACTTCATCCAGACTGGCCCATTTTGACATGTCTCTCCTATGGCGGCCGGACAACTCCCGCACCCCCCCCAGGCACCCAAGCCCCCTCTCCCCCTTCACTAGCCACTAACCGTTCTACTTTATTAGAGTAGAACGGTTGCTACTTGTACTCTTATAGGCAGTACCAGTGGGGAAGCTACACATTTTTTTACCCGGGGCAAAGAATCAGTTCGGGGCTCCCCCTTATGGGACAAGTTTAGGCAGAAGTGAGAAACTCCCAGGCTATAGCTGTCGAGACAGCTGTCTGTCCCCTCCCCCATGCTCCTCTGTCGTCCCCCCTGCTCCTCCCCCTAATTCTCTGTTCCCCCCAGGTGAGCTCTGCAGGGAGGTAGAGACAGAGGAGCGATGGGGGGCGGCGGTCTCCTGTCACTGAAGCAGGCCCACTGAGCCATCGGCCCACCGGGAAACTCCCTGTAGTCCCAATGGCCAATCCATCCTTGCCAGCTATACAGAAATAAACATAATTCCTCATTTAGGCCTCATGTACGCTGGGCGTTTAGCCCCAATACATGAGGCTCTGGCATTTAGCTGTGGCTGGAGGGCACTGGCACACCATCCAGCTCTGTTGCGCACACTATCCAGTGACTTTATCTGATTGGATGCGCTGTCATTGTTTGGCTGACAATTTCCCACCCAGACCTTTTGACAAAAGTCAGAGTAGGGAATGTCCAACATTCAAACTGGACCTTCACCCTCAAAAAAACTAAATTAATGACTTTATGCTCCTTTTCCCCCTCTTTCTCTTTGGATATATATTTTTTTAACTTAATAAGGTTTTCGTGCTGCACCATCTTTCTCGTAAAGACGTGTTGATTTGGAGGTCTCGAAACTCACTGTGTGAACCCCACGCATGCACAGAAACACACCCAGGCCTGCACAGATGTGCCACATGGCTCATGCTGGGACAGCTGGGCAGAGCCCTTCGACACATCTCTGAAGGTGTCTTACAAGGATGGTGGCATCAGAGGGTGGGTGGTGCCAAAGATAAAGGGAACTAAAGATCCTTTTCAAATCTAGCATTTTTTTTTTAGACAGTGGGAAAGCGCATTTCTATTCTTTCTATTATTTTTTTCGAAATGACTCTATTAAGGGATTTTCCCTTCGCCCCCTACCCCTTTCACTTCCTTTCCTTTGAACAAGAAAATGGTGGAAAGGGTTGTCACTTGGACAAGAAAGTAGGACGGCAATGAAAAAAGTTTCATACGTTCTAACTGTACTCAAATCTTCCAAAAATGTGGCGTTAAAGGGGTTGTAAAGGTAAAAAAAAAAAAAATCCTAAATAGCTTCCTTTACCTTAGTGCAGTCCTCCTTCACTTACCTCATCCTTCCATTTTGCTTTTAAATGTCCTTATTTCTTCTGAGAAATCCTCACTTCCTGTTCTTCTGTCTAACTCCACACAGTAATGCAAGGCTTTCTCCCTGGTGTGGAGTGTCGTGCTCGCCCCCTCCCTTGGACTACATTAGAGTCAGGACGCCCACTAACACACAGCTCCTTTCTCTATCTGCAACGTAGAGAGCGTCCTGACTCTCCTGTAGTCCAAGGGAGGGGGCGAGCACGACACTCCACACCAGGGAGAAAGCCTCACATTACTGTGTGGAGTTACAGACAGAAGAACAGGAAGTGAGGATTTCTCAGAAGAAATAAGGACATTTAAAAGCAAAATGGAAGGATGAGGTAAGTGAAGGAGGACTGCACTGAGGTAAAGGAAGCTATTTAGGAAAATATTTTTTACCTTTACAACCCCTTTAAGCTTTTAAAGTGGATGTAAATCTGATTCATGAAATTTGAGCTGGGCACATATATCTGCAGTATTTTGTTATCTCTCTTCAATGAGCTAAGTCCCATAGCTCTCTCCTGACCCGTTCCTCTGTTATCAGCCTGATAACTCCTGACAAATTCTCAGACTTTTTAGATAAAAGCAGCCTGAATCTTTTGTCCGGGGAGGTTGCCCCAAATAGATTAGCAGGGAGCAGGTCCTATTACAAAACATCTCTGAGAGTCTCTGTCTATGATGAGAGGGGGTGTGCCTTTCCTCTAATTGGCAATGTTAGCTATCTTGGCTGTATGCCCAGACATCACACTCTGCTAACCAGGAAGAGAAAATCTCCTAACACGATCTGAACATTCTAAATAGTATATAAATGTGAAAACTGCAGATATAAATGTAAAAAATATGTAGGGAGATTGGTTTCATCCCTCTGTATCATCTAAGGCTGTTCACTTCACTGGGTGTATGGAGGGTTTACATCCACTTTAAGTAGGACTGTGGAAACTTCATGGTTCAAATGTCTGCCCAAAAATCTGTAATCCTGTTTAGCTGATGTGATCCAGACACTGCTGCTAGGTAGGATAGCCCGTTCTCTGACCCACTTTTCTCCACTGCAGCTAAGCAATGCAGCTTTTCTCTAACCAAAACTCCAAATTCCCACCTTTTTTACTCCATTGCAGACCAGGTCTTTCCTCCCCCTGTACATCCCGCGAGTAAATGACCCGACCCGCAGTTCATTGGAGTACAAAAAGGCAGAGGTTCGGGAGTTTGGGTTAGAGGTTATTTCTCTACCTGTAACTGATTGTACATGGAACATATGATGTGAGTCCTATGCATTTCTGTGCTGGGTACATCCATCTGTAGCTTAGCTGGTAGCGGGGCATTCTTATTATCTTAGACACAATAATGACATGCTCACTTGAGGTAGACGAGCACAGATGGAAATGATTGACGCTTCCTGGCACAAGTTTTTGTATGGTCTGTGGCTTGTTGAAAACTTGAACACCACAAATTAGCATTCAATTGAGATTGCATTTAACCAGTAGCAGGCTTTACAGACTCTTCACTACAGACACCTTGAACAGTAGGACCAGAGGACAAACTATAATAAGATATTACTTTTTATATTGCATTTTTAGTAGAAGCACTAAACAGATTGTTGAGTAAAAAAGTAACGAGTCTGTTTAAGTTTGCTGTAATGCTGGTTTTCTGATTAGTGAGTTAGGGCGAATGCACATGGCGGTCCAGCTTGTACAGTATTATGCAAAAACTGAGAATTTCTGGGGGCAAAGGTGCAAAATCAAGCTGAAAAATTAAGTGGCTATAGATTGTTTTGAGTGGTTTTCCATTTTATTAAAGCACTTTGAATTCTAAAAAAAAGATTTTATATTGTTTTCGTCTTTTTTATCTTTGGTTGCATCTCAGCATTGCTGATTTCCATCAGCCTCTTTCAGTTGCCTCCTGTGACCTGTCTACATGCACTTGCTCTCTAATGCCCTGTACACACGATCGGTCAATCCGATGAGTACGGTCTGATGGATTTTTCCATCAGTTAACCGATGAAGCTGACTGATGGTCAGTCGTGCCTACACACCATTGGTTAAAAATCTGATCGTGTCAGAACGCAGTCACGTAAACCACGTACGACGAAACTATAAAGGGAAAGTTCAAATCCAATGGCGCCACCCTTGGGCTGCTTTTGCTGATTCCGTGTTACCGCGTGTTAGTAAAAGTTTGGCTAGAGCCGATTCGACTTTTCTGTCTGTTACAGCGTGATGAATGTGCTAGCTCCATAACAAACGCTAGTTTTACCAGAACGAGCGCTCCCGTCTCCTAATTTAGTCTGAGCATGCGTGGATTTATAACCGATGGACGTGCCTACAATCGATCGTTTTTTTTTCTATCGGTTAGGTATCCATCGGTTAATTTAAAAAAAAAAATCTAATTTTTTAACCGATGGATAAATAACCGATGGGGCCTACACGCGATCGGTTTGGTCTGATGAAAACGGTCCATCAGACCGTTCTCATCGCATTGACCGATCGTGTGTATGCGGCATAAGGCCCCATTCACACCTGAGCATAGTGTTTTCAGGCAGAAAGTCACGCAATTTTACTGCAATTTTTTGCAGGTGTTTTTTACCGCGATTTTGTACAGGTCAAATGGTCACCAATGTAAAAAGCAGAAAAACGCCAAAATCTGCCTAAAAAAAGTCCCAGAACTTGTTTGAGCCTCAGGCGTTTTAGAGCTTCTGGCTTCAGGAGTTTTGGAGTGGAGATGTGAACCATCTCCATAGAGAATAATAGATTTTTTCCCATCCAGCATTTTGTAGCTTCAGGCTTCAAGCTACAAAAAGCTCAGGTGTGAATGGGGTCTAACAGCAGCAGCAAGGAATTGCTCGGAACGGAATTGTTGATGTTGACAACAGTTGACCATTCCTGATAAATAAGTAGGGCCACAGCCACTTATTGTCTCCAACAGAAACACATGGCATGGGTGACAACGCAGGGGAGCAAATTGCAATTAAAAGCCAGGGACATAGTGTTGCCACCCTATAACAGGAAATTAAGGCAGGGTCACCAAGTATTTTAATGAAAGATGCAGATTTCAAAATATTGAAAATTACTTTTAGGGCTAGTTTACAGAAGGGTTGATGAGTGATCCATATCCGTTGTGGCCTGAGCGCCTATTTTAACCCCCTAAATGCCAAACTACTACACAGTAACTATGTGCCTTGCAGGGCAGTTGCAACATGTTAAGCATTTCAGCCACAGCATGTGTACACCCCTGACTGCTGCCTTTCCAGATAGGGGTGGAGGGGGGTGTGAGGTGTAGAAAAACATGGATCAACCACTTAACCGCCTAAATGAGCCCTTAAACTTACTTTAACATGTTAAAGATCATATAAGACTGAATGATTAGAGTTACATATACTTAGTAACCCAGTGGCTAGCACTTCGGCTTTGCAACCCTGGGGTCCTTGGTTTAAGTCTCAGCTGCAACATTATCTGCATGGAGTTTGTAAATTCTTCTTGCACTTTTGTGAGTTTCCAGTTTCCTTCCACACTCCAGAGACATTCGGAGAAGGTTAGTCACTCCAGTTTAAAATTGGCCCTAGGATATTCTACTGAGCGCACCCAAGATAGCTCACCTTCTGCCCCAACAGCAGAAAAAGTGCTTTGAGTTCCCAGGGAGAAACACGCAATATAACTATTCATTCCTCTGCTGGCGGGATGCTATAATCTCTGTTCCATTGACAGCTAAACACATATTGTATCCTCCTGAACTTTCTTTATAGGAAATAATTTGACGCTCAGTGAAACAAAACTCTTGACGGAAGTTCCATCAACTTTTTTTTCCATTTAGTTTTATGAAGACTGAAAGTTTACAAGTTTGGCGAGCCCGCTCATATGTAGTAGATTAACTTTTCCACTGGGCTCCGACTATGTACTTAGAGTCCTTTACAACTCTACAAAACAAAACTCGTTTGACATACGAAGGGGGCCTCTAGTGAGTTTGCACACGAGTCCTGCGGCTTTTAGCTACGCCTCTGATAGAAGGATACCACAACTGGTGAACAATGAGCCGTTAAATATACGTTACATCCTGTTGAAATCTCACTATAGGAACTTATTTTACACGCAGTTAGAATATTTGACGGAAGTTCCAGCAAGCCTTTTCCATTTGGTTTTTACGAAGACTTAAAAGTTTACAGCTTTGGCAAGCCGGTTGTGTTTAATAGATTAACTTTTTCACTGGGCTCTGACTGATTAAGTACTTAGGGTCTTTTAAAACCCATGAATCATATTTCCTGATTTATAAAGCTGCAACTTTGCAGATCAATGGGGATCTATCAGTCTGCCCGAGTTCTATGCCAACCCTTTCTCATACAAGAGTGTCATTGTGCTTATTGGGTGTATTAACCCATTAGAGCACGGTGTGGGAAGTGCCATTTACTACATTGCCCCCCGGTGCGAGAGAAGCCCATTTTTCTATGGGACACTGGAACATTTGTGCTGCTGTGGGTTTTCTTAGCTGCAAAGTTTGCCATACGATCCAGCGTATGTATAAACCATGAAACAATTTACTTCCACGCCACGCCAGTGAAAATGTCCATTAAATTTAACAGTTCTATTAAAAAGAAGGCTTTAGTTAAGGATTCTTTGTTAACAGCAAAACGCCTGTGGGATGTATATAGGGCATTACCGACAGCGCTTCTCACTATTAGCTATTAAAATGGATTTTGCAGGCCTGGCATAGAATGCTCTGCACTGTTAAGTGAAAGACCAAATCCACTCTCCCATTCACTGTAAAATGACTGTCTTTATGATGTGCAGGTGCACCGTACATAAGAATACCAGTCCTCCCCTATTTCAACCAAAGGCACGTTTAAATAAAGCGCGACTGCATTGACTAAATAAGCGTCTTATTTAAAAAAAAGAGTCCCAGCAGCTTTAATTGCATGAACATTCCACTTGCATTGCAGAAATAACCTTTTGATATTGATATTTCTTGCTGCCCCTTCATCTCTTCCAGTATGGAAAATGTTTGATGTTGGAAAGTATAATCTAGCCTAGCGAGGGTAAGTTTTGTAAGGTGTTGAGTGTACGTTGGTGATTTCATCGACTTAGAATTTTTCAGTTGTACCTGTACTTATTAAAAACTTTGATGCGTGCGGTCATTTGGGCTGTTACATCTGGACAGATCCCAGGTGCCAGGTCACCAATGTGCTTACAAAAATAACACCTGGAAAGTAACTTTATGGCGAATGATCAATGTAAGCACACAACATCTATTAAAAGAAAGTTTAGAGCCATTTGAAGGTGTATTTTATTGTAATGAAAAATAATAATAACAAAAAGCCTCTTCAGTGATTTAGAAACACCTTCATAGTCTTCACCAATGAGCTGAGTGGAACCTTTAAGGGGTCTGCCAGGGGTCTCACAACTGGTCTCTTTCTTTCTTTGCCATTAAAAGTCACGCCATAGTCAACTGCCATCCATTTGTATGGGTAGAATATTGTAATGGAAAATAAGTAGAACAAAAAGCCTTTTTGGTGATTTAGAAACACTACTTTAGTCTTCACCAATGAGTTGAGTGAAACCATTGGGGGTCTGCCAGGGGTCTCACAGCTGGTCTGTTTTTCTCTTTGCCAAAATAGTCATGCCATGGTCAACAGCTAACATCTTAAAGCCCAAATCCAGAGCTAAAACAATCTTGCCTAACACCTGTAGGAATACAAAATCAGGTTTTGCTGCAATACTTCTCACCAGCATGGTCCTGTTCTTCTTTTGTGGCCATTTCTCTTCATGGTGAGCCAAAGTCCGGACATGAGGGTGCCATTACATGAACTGGGCTCACTATGTAGTACTGCATAGAACGGCACTGCTGTGGGAACCTTCTTCTGGGTGAAATGGCTGCTTTTCACCCACACTAAAGAAGGTATAAGGGTTACCTGTTTGTTTTGAGGAAACTATTATGGGGTCATTCTGTTAGTCAAAATCGTAACTGAATTTAGTTAGTGACCAATATTTTGTCTGTGTTATGCTATGGACTTGCTGTACAAAGCCTATTTAATTGTGTTTGCTTACTGCCTCGCTATATAAAAATGCAGGACACACTGTTCCTGGGTATTCCTGCTTTGTGGATGGTTTACCATTGCTATTACAAGTTGAGCTTGTCCCTCTTACTATATATATATATATATATACATATATATAAAACGCCTTGCACTCTCGGCCCCCCCCCCCCCAAGCCCCCATTTTACTTACCTGAGCCCTGAATCTCCGTGGGCGCGATCCTGCGTCGTTTTCTCCATGACTGATCAGCTCCCCATTGGATAGATTGATAGCAGCGCAGCCATTGGCTCCCGCTGTTGTCAATCAAATCCAGTGACGCAGGGGGCGGGGCCGAGTCATACACTCGGGGGCTATGCACGCAGAGTGTATAACACGGGAGCGCGCCCGCAAGGTAACCCCCTCGGCAGAGAGCTTCCTAGAGGGGGTTAGCTCTTGTGGGGAGGAGCCGAGACAGCTCCCGTGGGACCCCAGAAGAGGACGTTTGGGGCCACTCTGTGCAAAACGAACTTCACAGTGGCGGTAAGTATGATATGTATGTTTTTTTTTTTTTTAAATGAACCTTTAGTGTCCCTTCAATATGTGTTTGGGTTTAAAGGGAAGAGGTGGCAACCCTAGGTGGAACCAATGGATGGTGCTTAGAGTTGGGTTGGGGGCGGAGACATGGGGTGGCTCGGAAGTTTGGATTACCTGCACCTATTCGTTGTAGGTAGCCCTGGATAGTAGGGATGATGGCAATTAAACATTGTGGGCCAGATCCACATACAAATAGATCGGCGCAGCGTTTCAGAAATACACTACGCTGCCGTATCTTACCTGGCTTTAAATCGAATCCTGGAAGAATTTGCGCCTTAAGTTACGGCAGCGTAGTGTATCTTTGGCGGCGGAACTCAAATCGGCAATTAGGGGGCGTGATTCATTTAAATGAAGCGCGTCCCCGCGTCGAATGAACTGCGCATGCTCCGTTTCTAAATTTCCCGCCGTGCATTGCGCTTAATGACGTCGCAACGACGTCATTTTTTTAACTTAGACGTGATTTACGTCCATCCCGATTCACGGACGACTTACGCAAAAAAAAAAAATTCAAATTTCGACGCAGGATTGACGGCCATACTTATTCTAACTATACGCCGCAAAATAGCAGCTTTAACTATACACCGGAAAAAGCCGACTAGAGACGACGTAAGAGAATGCGACGGCCGCGCGTATGTTCGTGGATCGTCGGAAATAGCTAATCTGCATACCCGACGCGGAAAACGACGTGAACGCCACCCAGCAGACGCCGAAGTATTGCATCTTAGATCCGAAGGCGTACGAAGCCGTACGCCTGTCGGATCGAACCCAGATGCCGTTGTATCTTGGTTTGAGGATTCAAACTAAAGATACGACGCGGGAAATTTGAAAGTACGCTGGCGTATCAGTAGATACGCCGGCGTACTCTCTCTGTGGATCTGGCCCTGTATGTTTAGAAATAAGTTCCATCAGAAATAATTTACTGCAAAGAGGCAGATCTGTTGTTACAAGGTTTGATTGTCCTGGAGAAATGACACCAAGAACCCCCCGTGGGTTTCACATTCGCCCCTCCACTCTGTACTTGTTCGGTTTGGACTTTCTGCATGAAAATCATTAGATGAAGTAAGTGCGCACACCTCATCAATTCCACAGAGCTATTCGGAGAGTAGAGCTGTGAAATGACAGTTCATGAAAAGCTGTGAAGAGCAAGAAGAGAGAGAGAGACAAACTGTTTATGTGCTGGCTAATGAAGTGCTCCTCTAAGCCAAAATATTGGATGGTACTCCAGGAAAATAAGTTATCTGACACTCCAGGGCAGTTGGACATTGCCAAGCAGATCGCATTACAAAAAGACCTGGCACAGCATTTAAGTACCATCAGTCTCCCGTGACTTCTGCTTGCAGATAAAGCACATCTTTCCCTTGGCACATAGTAAAGATATCAATTTCCCATCCTTTTTGTTTTCGTCATTTATATACCGTAGTTGAGATTTTTTACACAACCCCATACTGAGACTATTACCGGTGATGATTGCTGGCTTTCCCATCACTTGTTATCCCTGTGACAGTGGCACCAGGACAGATAGTGAGAGTTGATGTCCCCAGTGGGAACACAGACAGCAATTAAAACCCAACAGAGATTTTATCCCTTTTTTACATGATCTAAAACTAAGAAAAATAAATGATAGATTATTTTCTCTTTTTCCTCTTTATTTTTCTTCACTTTGCTGTGTCTTTGGGTCCTTTTCAGGTGGCTGTCCTCCATTCCAATCAGCAGGGGATTCATGAACAGATACCCTGCTGAATCGGAGACTACGGTTGGCCATACATGGTTCAAATCATTAGTGAGCAGGCTGAATGTACCAAGATGATTGATCGATCAACTTGGATACAACCAGAATGCCGGATTCACTTGCGTTTATCGCAAGCGTCTGCTATAGCCGCTAGCGATAATCACTGTCTTCTTCCGGTGGGGGGCGGCTTCACCCGCCCGTTCCCACCCCCCCCTCTGCCGGAAGAAGACAATTGCTCTGCAGGAGGGATTTTCCTGTCAACACTGTCTGTGTTGAATGGGGGAATCATGCGAATTTCCTGTGGGTGCAGGAAAGAAATTTGCACTGCCTTACAGAAAGGATGTCACTTTTGTGATGTCCACATTTGTTTAGTTTTCTCCTGTAGCTGGTGACCAAGGCGAGTGGTTACACAAAAGTTAGCAGTCACTTCCAGGGCTAAGAGGTCCTCTGTGGTAGAAAGCAGAAAGGAAAACAGCCCTCCTCAGACGGGATAATCCGAATTGATACTACAAAAACAAACACAAAAGGGAGGCACAACCTAGTGCATTACCAAAAGACATTTGTTTAAATATTAAAATGGATAAAAATGGGTACTCATAAAAGTAGCAACTGTAAATTAGCCACAGAACCATGCAATGCTATACAATGCGGACACACCTATGCTATTCACAGAAAGGGGTATAAAACTGACGTGTTTCAAGGGCACACCCCCTTTCCTTAGAGCTAGGCTGTAGGTAGGTGGATGTAAAAAGACATCCATCTGTTCACATACTCTTACCTCAACATTTAGGTCTGAAAAAATGGAAAAGAAGGCATTTCCGTTTATGTCTATCTTTCCATAGGTCAGTGTTCTCCAAACAATGGATGCAGACAGAAAAAAGAAGCTGAATCTCTGAGGAAGAGGGCATTCCCCTCGAAACACGTCAGCTCTTTTGGACTTTCATCTCACATTCTGGTCTTGTGTAGCAGATCAGGCTGGGCGGAGCACCTCTTGGACTATGTTATGCTTGATTCATGTCATTGTTTGTGAGGATATATCTAAATATATAGGTTCTCCAAAAAATGCCCTGTGGGCTATGGGATTTTATCAGCCCTCAGATAGGGTCAGAAGCCGATTCTCAATGTGCACTGATTCAGAACTAAGGTCAGCAGAGGCTGCCTACGGTCTCTGCTTCTGATGTAATGTGGGACTCTGATGGGCACACCCGATGTAAGGGAGTGCCTTAAAGTTGACCCTCATGTAAGCGAGACTCTAATGGGGACCCTGATGTAAGGGGGGCTCTCACGGTGAACTTGATTTAGGGGGGATTCTTGTAGGTCCCTAATGTAAGAGGGACTCTGATGGGTATTTTTTTTTTGTTCCACGATTTGTAAAATAAACAATGTGGCCCTGATACTGAAAAGTTTGTAGACCCCTGCCATAGCCTAACATTGAACTTCCAATCAGGTCCATATAACAAAAAAAAGTGGGCAAGTACACACCATTGGGCACTCTCATTATTAAATGTCATATCATCTGGTGGAAGGGGGATTATGGTGTGGGGTTGCTGTTCAGGAGTTGGGCTTGGTCCCTTAGTTCCAGTGAAGGAAACTCTTAAGGCATCTGCATAGCAAGACAATTTGGACAATTTCATGATCCCTACTTTGTGGTAACAATCTGGAATTGGCCCTTCCTGTTCGAACATGGCTGCTCACCAGTGCACAAAGCAAGGTCCATAAAGACTTGGATGATGAGCTTGGAGTGGAGGAACTTGACTGTCCTGCCTCAAGCTTTGGGATGACTTAGAATGGAGACTGCAAGCCAGGCCTTCTCGTCCGACATCAGTGCCTGCCCTCACAAATGCACTTCTGGAAGAATGGTGAAACATTCCCATAGACACACTCCTAAACCTTGTGTACAGCCTTCCCAGAAGAGTTAAAGCTGTTATAGCTGCAAAGGGTGGGCCAACTCAATATTGAACTCTATTATTATTATTATTATTATTATACAGGATTTATATAGCGCCAACAGTTTGCGCAGCGCTTTACAACTCTACAGACTAAGACTGGGATGCCATTAAAGTTAATGTGCGTGTAAAGGCTGGCATCCCAATACTTCTGCTATTATAGTGTGCTTTGCCTGAGTGCCCAGTACTAAAAGCCATGGATATTAGGGAGGATGTAGAGTTTTTCACCTATTCCAGTCCATCATTGGTTTCAACAGGCTGGCTGCATGGAACACCTCTGCATCCCGCGGGGGTGCAGTCAGTCCTTCGAACTCATGTATGGATGAGTACACCCGTGTGAGTGAGGCCCTAAAGTGAATTTTAATTCTCCAGCATCTAACAAATTCTGACATTTTCTGAGGTTGATATGTTAAAGAAGTAGAAAGCTCACCATTCATCCACTCGTGTTTTTTCTAAAACATTTTTTAAGTTCCCCTGTGTGTGATTTGGTATTCAATGTGAGGGCACGGTTTTCCAGCTAAGTGAAGTGGCTTCTCTTTTATTGAACATCGAATGTTGTAGTTGTCATTCACTTTTGTATTGTTTCATGTACTGTATGCTCTGGAAAATGAATGAACAATGAATATTTTTCTCTTGGAATGTTTTTCTGATTGTTGTTTTTAAAGCATATCAAACAATGGACATAGACTTTGGAATGTTACGATTATACCATTGTTATATGGAATAAACCTTCAGTTACTGCAATGCTTCTCTCACTTGAAGTTAACATTGACCTTTTTAAGAGTTCTGAACTCTCGGCATGCAAAGGGCTCAATGTCTAAATTCCAGGAGGGATAACTGGCCCCTTGGTGAAGACAAAAGCTAGCCCCTTGGTGAAGACAATTGCTTCAATAAACACTTTTCCATCACGAGACAAATATACACAAAGAAGGAATTTTGAAAACAGCTTTAATGGATAGGTTTTAGCAGTTATATCATTTTGTTTTCTCGGAATGAAGACACTATAAATTGCTTTTCCAATGTTCTTATTTCTATGTTATTCCCCTTTAAATAATATTTAGCAATCTAATATGGACTGTTGGCTTCTTTTAAAGTCCCCCTGTCTCAGGTCCTTATAGGCAGTGTACGTTAGAACTTGACTCAGTGGCCAATTGGAAAACGGGTCTCAGATCTGCTTCTGATTGGCCGGATTGAGGATCAGTGTTTCAATAGCGAATATTCATTTGCCTCTGGCTCTAATCAGATACTTAAAACACCCCTGCTGCTTTAATTCATGTGCCTGGCGCCCTGAAAGGGGCGGGACACATGAATAGGGGTGGCGGTGTCCTGTCAAAATAGCGGCCATGGATAGAGCATGGAGGTGGTGGCCGTAGATAGAGGTGGCAGCAGTCCGGCGCCCCGAATGGACGGGCCACCACTGGCTTGACTGTTTTCCCGAGGGCAGTGGGGAGAGCCCTATTGATACACACTGCTAGTGGCTTTCATCAGGGCTTGATTGAATACAATGTGAATGGACTACAGCTGAACTGGACCTTTAATTCTGGTTGGGTTGCCAAACCAGCTGCTGATAAGAACTGTGCTTGGAAGAAATGCCACTGAAGGCCCAGTTCACTTCTAAACCATTCACATGATGAAGGGAGTATTTCTTCAGCCCAAAACACAATTGATACACTTTGGATTTTTTTTTTATTTGGAAACAGTTTGTATCTGAACCTCCTACCAGTGGTGTGGTGCTTCCAATTTACATTTTTGTTACATTACAATACAAGCCAAGGAGGCAGTGGAGATCCTCTGGGATGCAGATTCTATCTGTCTAGGGACCAAAGTATTTACATTAGCTTCAATGCTAATAATAAGATAACCTTATGGGTTCAGCATTATTTTTACACTTTTCTCAACCTGTCAAATCCATACAGCACTGCAGTGTATTTGGGCAGATTATTCACTGATCAACCAGAATTTAAGTGAACTTGTAAAAGGGTTCATTGAAGCCTGTACCATCCTTGTTCCACATTTTGCTCTCCATTTTGGAGCGCCCAGACTGGCTTCCCCCTACCTGCAGCAAATGGATGTATGATATTATCTCAGCCTAGCAAGCACCTAGAAGTGCTAAATCAAATGGAAAAAAGAGTGCAATTCGCTTTTAGGTTCATAGTATGATCACATAAATCCAACACGTTTCAAAGGCTAAACCACTCGCCCTTCATCAGGGCTTAGACACTTTGTCAGATCTCATGCAAATCAGTCTGGTTAAGTTGGTTATTGAACCCATTTTAGCTCTGACAAAGTGCCTAAAGCCTAGTACACACAGGTTGAATGTTGGGCGACATCAGCCGGTTCAATAAAAATCGGTCGAGAATCAGCCCGTAGGTATTGCAGCTGGTCCGACAGATGCTGACCCATTCGGCCAGGTTCTGTCAGGGGAGCATGCTGGAAAACTAGCAGCCGACCGACTCCTGATCTGCACTCTCAGTGACTGGCTGAGAGCGCTGCCTGGAGTGTTCTGGCGGTGGGCTATCTCCCTGTCAGAACACAATAGCACAGCAGGGGAGATTGCTATGCTAACATTGGATTGTTAGTAGCAGATTCGACCCGAGCTGTCAGTTTTTTTCGTTCAACCCAAAAACTAGTGATGTCCACTAGGCTTAAGCCCTGATGAATAAAACCATGGCTAACGCAAAGACATCCCGTTTGTGGCTGTTGTTTTTACTGGTCAAATCGCTGCTCTTACTTGGTCTTACGTGTGTAGCTTTAGCTTATTTGGCACTGTCTGTTATCACTGTAATTTCACACATATTCTAGGTTCATCTTTTATTATTGTGTACAAACTGTGCACTACTACTACTGTGTAAAAATGTTACGTTGTTTTTATAGTATGTTGGTATTGTGTTGGCTATTATTTGGGGATGTTAGAGAAACTGGTGTAGTATTTGTATTTGGTAATTTGTCTGTTTTTTAATTGTGTTATTTATTCTATGTTGTATTTTATTTGTATGGATGTTTTAGTTGTGTTTTTGTATCTTGTTCAGTTATTGTTGTGGTTTTGTGCTGTCTTTGTAAAACCTTGTACACACGATCTGATTTTCCGACGGGAATTGTGTGATGACAGGCTGTTGTTGGAAAATCCGACCATTTGTATGCTCCATCGGACAATTGTTGTCGGATTTTCTGTGGAAAATGTTGGATAGCATGCTTTAAAATTTTCCGCCAACAAATGTGTTTGTTGGATTATCCGATTGTGTGTACACAAGTCCTTTGGACAAAACTTCAATGTACAAACATGCATGCTCAGAAGCAATGCTCACCATAACACATTAGCAGAAGTTTCCCAAAGGGTGGCGCTAAATAGCTGAAAAACCACATCGTTTTGTGCTTTGTCGTTTGTATGCAAGAAAAGTTCACGGCCATCACCCTTCGGACAAAAGTCCTACGCTTTGTCTGATGAAAATCCAATCGTGTGTACGAGGCTTTAGTGTGTCTGTGTCTAAATAATTAACCAATTCCCTTTGGGATTAATAAAGTATTCTGTAAATTGGGAACAGCAGCTGTGTCTGTGCGCTCTATGCGTTCCAATTGACACGAATGGGACGGGATGCACGGAACACCTGTGCATCCTCATGCAGGTAGCTTACGCCCTCATATGGGCATACACAGTAGTGACTGTAGTATACCCGTGTGAACAAGGCTTTATTTGTGCTGTACAACCTTTCTAATAAAAGCCTTTTGTAAAAAATAAAAATAAAAGTAAGAGTACAAATAAACTTTCTATCGACTAGCCCTGTTTTAAGGTGGAGCTTTGAGAGGTACCAGTGCAATCCGCTGACATCTTGAAGTCAAGGCTATACCTAAATACAAGGTCTTTAATACTTTGGCACCATTTGGCCTAAATACCTGAAGAATCCCCCACTTGTTGGATGGTGTAATCCCTTTCAGTTGAGTCTTTGTGCAAGAGGATTGAGAACAGACCTTGGGACAGACTCCGCTAATATCTTTCAGATGCGACTCGTCTGTCTACAGTCAGCGAGCTCCCTGGTGCCATAATCACAAGAACAAGACAGTAGAACATCTTGAGCCGATAGAAATCCCCAAGGGTGGAATTCTTTACTTGGGAGAACAAGTGGCTTGCTGAGCTGAACATATAAACATGGAGCGCCAAGCAGTCAAAGGCACATAAACAGACAGCAGATCGATGAATGGGCCATTTCAGGCAGAGGGGGGGCAACGAAGGATGTTCCGAGGTTAATAACCTCCATGAAAGTGAAAATACTGGATATGTTACATTGGAGGCGCACAGCTAACTAATGTATGCTAAAGACTATGCTTTCAAAGACAGTTTTAGAAGGCTGCCAGCAGTACAAATAGCATATCTGTAAACCACAAGCTCTTCCAACAAATAAAAGTACAATTTTGTCCTCCTTGTTATGAATTGTTCAAACAATGCGGTTTAAAAAAAATGATTTAACAGCTGTATCATTACTATATAGACGGGACACTTCATTTTAAAGAGAGGCTGTGGTGCATTTTCATTTAGTACACATTTTGAGTTGCTGAACCTTTATCTAGTATAGTTGAGTTGTTGTCGCTCATTGCAATCCTTTAGATAGCTGTCTGCTATAATTATTTAAAAGTTCAATCCAAGAAGATATAATCAATTTGGCATTGTATTCAAGGGCCTACTTACAGTACACTGTTGCTTTTTCATGCATGTGTTTAAATGCACTAAAACGCATGTGTCCAACTTCCCCATAAAACAATAATCTGTTCCAATCTCAGTACTGCAGAATAGTGTGTTTTGAAGAATAAGATTGGCTGATTTTGTTCCACATTTTAGGCAATGGCAGTGCATCAAAATACATATAATATGTGTTTTGATGCATTGGCAACAGGTAATAACTGGCCTTAGTCAATGGCTATCCACTTTAAATTCTAAATTCTTCATACAGCAGTAGATCACTAGTGATCTGTTTCTGGCTGAATGTTAAAGTGGTTGTAAACCTAGTTACACCACTTGTACCTACAGGCAAGCCTATAACAAGGCTTACATGTAGGAACTGAAAATACCTCCTAAACCTTTAGGAGATATTTACCAAATACGCTACCGCCGACGTCATCGGCACATGCAAATTGAAGAAACTGCTTTATCGTGCCATTTCTAATGTTTTATATATATATATATATATATATATATATATATATATATATATATATATATATACATACATACATACAGTATCTCACAAAAGTGAGTACACCCCTCACATTTTTGTAAATATTTTATTATATCTTTTCATGTGACAACCATGAAGAAATTACACTTTGGTACAATGTAAAGTAGTGAGTGTACAACTTGTATAACAGTGTAAATTTGCTGTTCCCTTAAAATAACTCAACACACCGCTGGCAACAAAAGGGAGTACACCCCTACAAGGGGTCTCAGGTGTGAATGGGAAGCAGGTGTGTTAAATTTGGTGTTATCCCTCTCACTCTCTCATACTGGTCACTGGAAGTTCAATGTGGCACCTCATGGCAAAGAACTCTCTGAGGATCTGAAAAAAAAAATGTTACTCTACATAAAGATGGCCTAGGCTATAAGAAGATTGCCAAGACCCTGAAACTGAGCTGCAGCACAGTGGCCAAGACCATACAGCGGTTTAACAGGACAGGTCTCCCTCAGAACAGGCCTCACCATACCACACATATCCAGTGGTTGTCTTTGGGAAATAGATGAGTGCTGCCAGCATTGCTGCAGAGGTTGAAGGGGTGGGGGGTCAGCCTGTCAGTGCTCGGACCATACAATACACACTGCACCAAATTGGTCTGCATGGCTGTCATCTCAGAAGGAAGGCTGGCCTAAAGATGATGCACAAGAAAGCCCACAAACAGTTTGCTGAAGACAAGCAGACTAAGGACATGGATTACTGGAAGCATGTCCTGTGGTCTGTTGAGACCAAGATAAACGTATTTGGTTCAGATGGTGTCAAGTGTGTGTGGTTTGCAACCAGGTGAGGAGTACAAAGACAAGTGTGTCTTGCCTACAGTCAAGCATGGTGGTGGGACTGTCATGGAATGGGGCTGCATGAGTGCTGCCGGCACTGGGGAGCTACAGTTCATTGAGGGAACCATGAATGCGATTTGCTGCATGAAATGAATGAAATTTTGTTTTGATTTTTAGCCTTTGCAGGCCTATGAAAAAGTCACCATTGTGCTAATTTGTGCCTTCACCAACTCAACACAATCTCATCTTAAGGCAGCCATACATGGTCGAATTTCGAAAGAATTTTCACTTGAAAATCAGAAAATTTGTGCGGTTTGTGATTCGATTGTGTCCACCATTGATTTCAAACATCGGCCAACCAAGCCTTCAATTTCACCTCATGTTGCTACAGAAAATAATTTTTGTGGCTGGAAATCTTCTTTTCTTTCTGGGAATTTTCTTTTCTTGCACATGCTCATTTCTTTTTCGATTACATTTTTCGCATGATTCTCCCATTATTGATTAAAAAATCGTTTGTTTTTCAAAAAATTTCCAACATGTCCGATTACTCAAATTCAATGGCCGCATGAAAATCGAATGTTGCTGCAACCTACTAATATAACTGAAAATTCTAATGCCGCGTACACACGATCATTTTTCGGTTTGTAAAAAACAACGTTTTTCAGCCTCTAGAAAAAACAAAATGTTTCATCATTAAAACTACGTTGCCCACACACGATCGTTAAAAAAAAATGCTCTAGCAAAGAGCGGTGACGTACAACACGTACGACGGCATTATAAAGGGGAAGTTCCATGCGGATGGCACCACCCTTTGGGCTGCTTTAACTGATTCCGTGTTAGTAAAAGACGATTCACGCTTTTCTGTCTGTTACAGCGTGATGAATGTGCTTACTCCATTATGAACGGTAGTTTTACTAGAACGAGCGTTCCCGTCTCATAACTTGCTTCTGAGCATGCGCAGGGTTTTCACGTCATTTTAGCCCACACACGATAATTTTTTACAACCCGAAAAACGACATTGTTTAAAACGTTGTTAAAAAATGCAGCATGTTCGAATTTTTTTTTTGTCGTTTTTCAGAACCCAAAAAATTATAATTTTAAATGACATTTTTAAAAAACGTTGTTTTTTACAAGCCGCAAAATTATCGTGTGTACGCGGCATTAGATACGATTTTCAAAGGAAAATTCTTTGTAAATTCGACCCATGTATTTACTTATGCTAACAATTTGTCCTTACTGGGCTAGATTCACGTAGAATGGCGTAACTTTGTGCTGGCATAACGTATCCTATTTACGTTACGCCTCCGTAACTTTTACAGGCAAGTGCCATATTCTCAAAAAAAAGTTGCGGCGGCGTAGCGTAAATAGGCAGGCGTAAGCCCGCCTAATTCAAATTGTGAAGAGGTGGGCGTGTGTTATGTAAATCAGGCTTGACCCGACGTGATTGACGTTTTTCCCGAACTGCGCATGCGCCGTCCGTGGAATTTCCCAGTGTGCATTGCTTCAAAGTACGCCGCAAGGACGTCATTGGTTTCGACGTGAACGTAAATGATGTCCAGCCCCATTCACGGACGACTTACGCAAACAACGTAACTTTTTCAAATTTCGATGCGGGAACGACGGCCATACTTAACATTGGTACGCCGCACTTACGCCATCATATAGCAGGGGTAACTATACGCCGGGAAAAGCGTAACGTAAACGACGTAACTGTACTGCGTCGGCCAGGCGTACGTTCGTGAATTCGCGTATCTAGCTGATTTACATATTTTGACGCGTAAATCAGCGTACACGCCCCTACCGGCCAGCGTAAATATGCAGTTATGATCCGACGGCGTAAGAGACTTACGCCTGTCGGATCTAATAGATATCTATGCGTAACTGATTCTAAGAATCAGGCGCATAGATACGACCGGCCGGACTCGGAGATACGACGGCGTATCTGGAGATACGCCGTCGTATCTCCTCTGAGAATCTGGCCCAATGTTTTTTTCCTTGCATGCGTCGCTCTGTAGCGTCCAAAGAGGAATACAGATTGTCTAACGTAAAACTCTTATGTTCACATTGAGCTTTGCCATTCTTTTACAAATTAAAAGAAAATGTTTGTCCAATGTTGGGCTTCAATAACGTGGGTGTGCGCAGCTCAGATTTACATTCCAGAACTCACCTATGCAAAGCGTTGCTTTATTCATGTTCTCAAACCTTGATTTCATTCATAATATATCTGTGGTGTGAAATAACAGCCAGTGAGGAAATATAATTTGGGGAGTTCTAGCTGAAAACTCAAGTATCATAGTGTTCTTTTCTACACGGTGGATGGTAGCCATGGTACAGAAAACTAAACAAGACTTTTAGAATTAGTAGTAAGGCGTGAAATGCCATGGAATCGTTTTTTTTTATTTTATTGCTGGGCGGCCTCTGCCTGCCGTTGAGAAATAGCTGCCTGGGAAAATATACCTTTGGTGACATGTCTGTCAGGTGACTGCGCGGGTTGTTCGGTAGATCTTGGTGACAGGCGACTGTAGTGACAAAGTGTTTACTCCCCATAAAGCTGTCCACGGGATCTTGCAAAATCTGTTATGGGCCCCAGATGAGATTTTTATTATAGAGCTACACGTAGCCTAAAGCAAATCCACAGTAAATTTCTGTCAAATCTTCAATGTGAAATTTAAGTCCGCACTCCTTATTTAACAACGTGGTTTTTAGGAGAATTTGTGTGCAGTGGCTAACAGAAGCCAGTTACCATTGGATAGTGCATGGCATCATGCTTTGCGGTTTTTTTTTTTTTACTTAACCACTTCAGCCCCGGAAGGATTTACCCACTTCCTGACCAGGCCATTTTTTGTGATATGGCACTTGCGCGGTCCTGCGACGCTGTACCCAAATAAAATGTATGTCCTTTTTTCCCCACAAATAGAGCTTTCTTTTGGTGGTATTTGATCACCTCTGCTTTTTTCTTTTTTCCTCTATAAACAAAAAAAGACCGTAAATTTTGAAAAAAAATAACAACATTTTTTACTTCCTGCAAAAAAAAAAAAACCCAAACAAAAAATAAATAAAAAACAAACAAACAAATCTCTTCATCACTTTAGGACAATATGTATTCTGCTACATATTTTTTATAAAATGGAATCCCATATTGATTTGCGCAAAGGTTATCGTGGCTACAAAATAGGGGATAGATTCATAGCATTTTTATTATTATTTATTTTTGTATTAGTAAGCGAGCAGTGATTTTTAGCAGGACTGCGACATTGCGGCGGACAGATCAGACATCTAGTGGACATTTTTGACACTTCGTTGGGAATTAGTGACATTACTACAATAATCAGTGCTTAAAATATGCACTGACATTGTACTAAAGACACTGGCAGGGCAGGGGTTAACATCAGGGGTGATCAACAGGTTAACTGTGTTCCCTCACTGTGTGTTCAAACTGTATGGGGGAAGGGCTCACTGGGACAAAACACAGATCCATCTTCCTGCATAGCAGAAAGACAGGATCTGTGTGATCTCCCCTGTCAGAATGGAGATTTTCCTTGTTTACTTCGGCAGAACCCCGTTCTGTCACTGCGGGGAATGATCGCAGGAGGCCGGCGGACACAAAGTCCATCGGATCCGCTGATAGGCACCCCCGCTGGCCAATGGGAGCACGCGTGCACCCAAAAAAGCGAGTTTATGACCTGACGTACACCTACGCCGATTTGTGCAGGCGAGCCACCTTGCTGCAGTATAACTGCGGCGGGTGGTCAGAAAGGGGCTAAAGCGGTACTAAACTAAGGTGACCAGATTTTTTAAATCCGGGGACATATTTTTTTTTTTTACTAGTAATGGCCGCCCGCATCACAGCCTGTCAAGTCTTACTCTCCGGGCCTCGGCTGCTACTGGGTGGGGAGCAGAGGAAGATCACTCTGCCAGGGAAGGCAACGAGATAGGCAGGCGGCTGTCTGGGACTTGAGCCAAGACAGAAGAACATGCGAGCGGAGCTGGATGGGCATGCACCCGAAAATTTAAGAAATATTCTGGTTGTTGGTGCCAGATGGGCTGGTTTGAGTATTTAAAAAACTGCTGATCTACTGGGATTTCCACGCACAACTATCTCTAAGGTTTATAGAGAAAGAGAAAATATCCAGTGAGCGGCAGTTGTGTGGATGCAGTTGCAGCCAAGGTATGCAGAACACCATAATAGGTTGCCTTGATAGCAGGCAAATAATGGAGTGGATACTTTTCCCATACTGGCTTGTTTGGCCAGCAGAAATCATTAAAAACCCTATACTTTCTGGTGTGGGACTTTCCTCGCTTCCCACAGTGCACTGTTCTGTGTCTGAGCCACCTTTCACTGTATATTCAGTGTCAAACAGGGAGGGACATGCGTAATCAAGAGCAGTTTTTGGCTTTGTGGTATTTGAATTTGCAAAGGAATATTTAGGCGCCGCAGTGGTGGATCATGTCAGTGGGGAGTGCGAAGAGATAAGTATCTCTTTAGTACTTTGTCTACTCAGGGTCCACCTAAAAGAAGACCTAAACTCAAATATAAACAACAAGCTGTGTTAGGCCATGTTCACATGGGCTGCAGTCCCTGCCGTGCTTTAAAAAACCAATCAGTGATAGATTCCTTTTTAGAGTTAGGTTGACAGGCGACTTCTCACTGCTTCTTTAACCATGAAAAGGCTGAACCACCACACAGTGTCCTGCCCCTGACTCTCATATAAACCTTTTCCCCTTGCATTACTCCATTGGTTTGAAGAAGGACAAACTGGGCATGCTCCGAAACATGTACCACCCACTCTGATGTCACTTCCGGTTGCCTGGATTCCACCCTGGTCCTGACAGCACGGCTCTCCATCTTGGTTTAGCGAAACTGTATTTACCATCACTGGTTGGCTAGAACTTCCACCTGCAGCTGTCTTTACTCCCTGGAGGCATCCCACTGGATGTTATGGATTCATTGATATGCCTGTTTTTCACTTCCATCCTTTAAGTGTTTTTAACCCTTCCTTGTCATTAAAGTGTTTTATTACTGCACTCAGAAGCACCTTATTCTCTGCTTTGTTCTTCTTATAGAGTGTGCTTCCCTTTTCTGAAGTGCTGCTGCGATTCATTAATCACATCTCAAGAGACAGTCATGTACTGTTTGTTAGTCTCCTTGTTATCCAGAGCACCCTTTTCTCCACACTCTGACCACACAGCATTGCACATGGTTGCAGGGAGGTTGCGGCACAGACCATTCTCTTGTGAATGAAGCCTTATGCCTCGGTCACACGATCGGACATTTCAACAACAAAACCGTGGATGTTCGCTTAAACTTGTCTTGCATACACACGGTCACAACGTCAAGAACGCGGTCATGTACAACACTACGACGAGCTGAGAAAAGATAAATTCAGTGATTCCGAGCATGCATCGAATTGATTCCGAGCATGCGTAGGATTTTTGTGCTTTGGAATTACATACAGGTGATCGGAATTTCCGATAAGAACTTTTGTTGTTGGAAAAATTGAGAACCAGCTCTCAAACATTTGTTGTCTGAAATTCTGACAGCAAATGTCCGATGGAGCATACACACATTCGGAATATCCAACCAAAAGCTCACATCGAACATTTGTTGTCTGAAATTCCGGCCGTGTATATGCAGCATAACTGTTTCTGTGGGATGGGTAAATAGATAAAGTCTGAAATACTTACCTTTTCCAAACATACTTCTGCTTCATGCCCCCTCATGGCAAGTCACATGACCAAAAGCCTAGGCATGACCCTTGCTGATCAGCCAGACTTTGCAATCCTCCCTTTCATAGACAATAACATGAGTTTATGGTGTCCATTCTTTTTATTGCTCTTTATTTTTGGCATTTCCCCATGAGAGATAATTAATACATATTTAGATTAACATTTTAATATAGACCAACTTCACCGCTTGCCACATCTATAGGTATTTTTTTTAAGCTGATATCATACCTATTCATAGTGTAGGTAGGTGTGAATGTTTTCTATTAAGTGTTATATGTTGCCTGTGTAGGCATCTTCCCCGTTCTGACTCAGGTAGTGCTATGGTGGTACACCCCCCGGAGGCCCGAGTACAGAGGAAGTAGGTTATATAAACAAATCTTTTCCTTCATTGCTAATTTCAGGCAGGAGGGAGGTATTTTTGCAGACTGAATGGCACTAGGGTTGAGGCTGATAAATAACTTTTTTAATGGGACTGTCAGGTCAACACATCAAAGAGGCTGAGAAGGACCATATCAAGGGAATTCTACTAAAACAACCACAGCAAGAATCGGCAACAATGCCGCAGTGAGCAGTGTTCAGTCCTTATATGTTTTTTCTATAAGGAAATTATTTTGGGTCCACACTTAGTACATTTATTGACAAAGTTATAATAATTCTTACAGCGCCGACCAGCTTAATGTTCAAAGCAGGCTTACAGAATATTGTACCTTCACTGGACTCTTAAATGTGAGAAGGGTACTGAGAGCAAGAATGAGTTCCAGGAATCATAACTTGTGTTCTTGACGTCCCTTTCAGTAGATCAGACATCTTAAAGCAGAACTTCACTCTCTCAATCAACATTAAGGCTGGCCAAACACGGTTCGAATCATGGCTGGTTCAGCAGAAACCGTCTGAAATTCGAAAAACTTGAACTTTATACTACATAAAATATCTGTGTTAATGGGCTGTGAGTGTGTATTGACAGGCTTTTGAGTCTCAGTTTTCCTAGTGATGTCACTGATTTGGTCTGTCGACCACGCTGGACTGACTGGGTCGGCCACTAGTTGTGAGTAGTTGGCTGTGTGGGCAGTGAGGAAGAAATCACTTTCAATAGGTTATGCCCAGCGGTGGATGGTGGTGGTGGACTTTCTTGGGGGCTTGGGCTGCTACCTTTCTGGTTAGGCCTTATGGTCATTTGAGCGAGAAGACTTGGATGGGAAGGAAAGAGCACCCGATGTCCAGAAAAGTTATACTTTTGGTGCAGGGTTCAATAAATGTATATCAAGCCCACGCATTTCAGGGGAATGGGCTCCCTCTCTTTCAGGGCAGTTGCTGTGTATTAGTCGGTGGAAGTGATTCACAAAAGGATTTCTAGATTTTTCGGAAAGCAAGCTGCCTCTGTATCCTTAGCGGTCCCACTGTCAATCTGCTTTCTGAAATCTAGAATTTCTTTTGTGAATCCCTCCTACCCACTAGCACACAGCAACAGTTCTGAAAAAGGGGAAGTCCATTGCTCAGAAACACTCTGACTTGATGTACAATGTTTACATTGTCAAGAAATATTTCATAAACCCTACATCAAAACATGTATTTTTATGGCCACCTGGCACTCCTGCATTCCCATCCAATGATGTCACTGCCACCTAGGTGAAGGGACCGGAGTCCACGATTAGCGGTGACTATTGCAAATCCACAGTAGGCTGTCATGAAAGCAGACTGCTGGCCCAGTCAGCCGCGACCCAGGAATTCCCTGCCCTACAGCTGCATGTAACAAAGGGGCAGGGATATTGGTAACATCATTGACCTAATTTGGCCACATGGCCATATATGATCATTGACATTGCCCAAATATGGCCACAAGGCCATATTTGGTCATTGATCTCACCAGCATCCTGGTCCCTCTGTTTTGTGCAGCTGCAGGGCAGGGAATTCCTGGGCCAGCGGCCTTCTATCATGTGACAGCTTCCCACAGGTTCAGGCCAACATGGGTTTGACCCAAATCTTAGCTCATCACTAGCCATGGTCTAAGGCAGGGGTCTCCAAACTTTCTAAAAAGAGGGCCAGTTTACTGTTCCTCAGACTTTAAGGGGGGCCAGACTGTTGCCATTGGGAGTAGAAAAGGTCCCCACGTCAGCGGGAGGAATTGTGCCCCATCGTTGATGTCATTGGAAGGAATTGTGCACCATCATTGGTCCCAATTGTTGGTATCATTGGGAGGAATTGTTCCCAATCGTTGGTGTCATCGGGCCCAATTGTTGGTTTTACTGGGAAGAACTGTGCACCATCATCGGTCCCAATTGTTGGTGTCATTGGGAGGAATTGTTCCCAATCGTTGGTGTCATTGGGCACAATTGTTGGTTTTACTGGGAGGAATTGTGCACCATCATTGGTCCCCATTGTTGGTGTCATTGGGATGAATTATGCCCCATCGTTGGTGTCATTTGCCCAATTGTTGTTGTTATTGGGAGGAATTGTGCCCCACCTTTGGTATTACGGGGGAGAAATTATGCCCTGAGGGCTAGATAAAAGCAAGAAAAAGGCCACATCTGGCCCCCGGCCACAGTTTGGAGACCGCTGGTCTAACGTGAGCATCTTTCACTGCAAGGATCAAAAGTTTCTTATCAATATACTCTTGAGCTTTTCAATTTTTTCCACTGTTGTTAATTGTGAAAGGATATCTTCTGCTGGAGGAGCATAGTCAGGAAAAAGCGCACCAAGACTAACTTGTCCTTAAACCAAACCCAGAAGATAATCTGCTTCCCAGCTCTTTGAGTTACAAAGGTTTATTGCCGCACGTCACTTGACGAGTTATTTTAAACTTACATGAGAAAATTTCTGAAGTTTTTCCAGACTGTTCCACAGCCTACAGGATATTGGAAGCGCGCTACGAAAATTATTTTTGACAGGCATAAGCAAAGTTTCCTATATGTCTGTCCAAATTAAGCTACTGGTGGTGTCACTAAGGATAGTGATAGATTGCCTCTTATTCGTTCCCTAGCCACATGTAAGCCATGCATGCTTTGTGTTGTATTAACATTAGCACTTCCAGTAAAAAAAAAAAAAAAATGGGGGCCAAGTTAGCTTGGCGAGCGATTATATCAAAAGCTCTTCAACCCCAGTACGACCCCAGATCAAAAGCAGATGCTCTTGCAACACTTCGCTGCAGAACCGAGCAGCCGCCAGGGGGAAAAGTTTCACTGGAAGACAATTTATCATCTCAACATAAAAGCCTGCGCAATACCAAACAGATGTATAGAAATGGGGGTGTCAGGACGTTTGATTCATTTGTCTCCCACCAGAAGCCATCTTCATTTTGATGTTTCAGATATCAGCAGTTTTATTTTTAGTTTTTTTTACAAATAATAATCTGGAGAATTTCACTTTATAAATCTTCACTGTCAACAAAATTTCAAAAGTATAAAAAGTTATGAAGGATAAGCTCTAATCTTATCTTTTGCCTCCGGTGAGTCAGAGTCATGAGGAGGGGAAAGGAGGGGGATAAGTGTTTTGTAGGGATTTTCAGCAGTTGCTGTTTTTGATGATTTGTGCTCACCTGATAAGTGTACAGTTGTCAAATGCCAGCTAAAATTAGCTTTGTAGTATGATGTATAGTGGTCGGACCGGTAACAAACGCTGACTTTTAGAAGATTCAGTTTAGGGGTCATTGATGATTACTCAAGGAAAACTCAAATTCTGGTAAAAAAAATATAATAACCTTAAAGGGGTTGCAAAGGTTTGTTTTTTTATTTTCTAAATAGGTTCCTTCAAGCTAGTGCATTGTTGGTTCACTTACCTTTTCCTTCGATTTCCCTTCTAAATGTTTTTTTTCTTTGTCTGAATTTCCCACTTCCTGTTCCTTCTCAGTAAGCTTTCCCCCATCATCCGAGCCGTTCTGGGTGGGGGTTAGTCAGCGTGCTCGCCCCTTCCCTTGGTGTCTCCCCGCAGGGATGTAGTCCCAAGGGAGGGGGCAAGCTCGTTTTCATCGGACATGTCATCTGGGATCATTTGGTCTGATGGCTGTACACACCATCAGACCAAATTCCCCGCGGACAGACGACGCTGTGTCGTGGTGGCGACGATGATGCGGCGACGTGCGCGAACCCGGAAGTTCAATGCTTCCACGCATGCGTCGAATCACTTCAACGCCATGCGCGGGTTCTCGGGCCAGCGGACATGTCCGATGAGTCGTACTGACCATCGGACATGTCCGACGGACAGGCTTCCAGCGGACATGTTTCTTAGCATGCTAAGAAACATTTGTCCGCTGGAAACCTGTCCGCTAGGCCGGAAAACTGTCCGGTCGGCCCTACACACGGTCGGACATGTCCGCGGAAACTGGTTCGATGGACCAGTTTCAGCGGACATGTTCGGTCGTGTGTACGAGGCCTAAGAAGGGAAATCGAAGGAAAAGGTAAGTGAACCAACAATGCACTAGCTTAACCACTTAAGGACCTTGCCTGTTTTTCAGACTCAGTATTTACAAGTTTTTTTCTAACGCCCTAGAAAATAAAATGGCGGTCATTGCAATACTTTTTGTCACACCGTATTTGCGCAGCGGTCTTACAAGCACACTTTTTTTGGGAAAAAAAAAATCACTTTTTTTTTATTAAAAAATAAGACAACAGTAAAGTTAGCCCAATTTTTTTTATATTTTGAAAGAAAATGTTACGCATAGTAAATTAATACCCAACATTCCATCAGACCGTTCTCATCGGTTTGACTGATCGTGTGTACGCGGCATTAGTCCGTAGGTTCCAATATTGGGTTGGCCCACCCTTTGCAGCTATAACAGCTTCAATTCTTCTGGGAAGACTGTCCACAAGGTTTAGGAGTGTGTCTATGGGAATGTTTGATCATTCTTCCAGAAGCGCATTTGTGAGGTCAGGCACTGATGTTGGATGAGAAGGCCTGGCTCGCAGTCTCCGCTCGAATTCCAATGGAGTTCGATCGGGTTGAGGCCAGGACTCTGTGCAGGCCAGTCAAGTTCCTCCACCCCAAATTCGCTCATTTATGTTTTTTGGACCTTACTTACATCAGTGAGCGCGAAGTAGACAGCGTGGTGTAATGTTTTCATGTGAAAACTATGTGCATCACTCTGTCAGCCCCTCCCACCAGCCATGATCTGCCTGCACTAGGGAGAGAGGTACAGAGATCCAGTTATGACATTTGTGGCTATAAAATAGGGTATGTAATGAAAACAGAATTTCATTAGCAAGTTGAGGAACCAGGGAAGGCAAAATATAAGCAGATTAAATTTAATCTTTAAAAAACTATTCTTCCCATATCAGCTAATATCTCAGTTTTTACTGGCAGTGGCCTAATGTAGGGATTTGCCCGTCAACAGTCCCGACTGACAGGCCTGCTTTGCTGAAATGCGGCATCAGGCTGGCTGCTGGATTTATATACAGTGGCAGGACAAGTGAGATAATGACAGCTTAACTTACTGAAATTCCAGCTATTTGACCTTTATCTCATCCCGGTGTCCAGCGCATGCCGATTACCCCTTCAGCTGTCTGTAATTGAAAGGGAAAGTAACACTAAACTTTAATTTCCAGCAGTGCTGCCGTGGAATGTCAGGGCAGCCCTGAACACTGAACAGTGGGTTCTACTGTCATCCTCTGTGTATTACGTTTTATGTTTGCGGCTAGCAGTCGCTTAGGGCTAACCTCTTTCTTTGAATTACCAAAAATACCCTCCCCGACTGCAATTGTTAAATGCTTGTTAATCCTAGCTGTAATAATTACCTTAGTCCTCACTCCAGAAGGCTTCCTCCACACCGTGTGACCAGTCCCACAAAGCTTCTTCTCTTTGGCGCGTGCCAGCCATCAGTTGCCCTCTGACATCACCACATACAATGCAGGACCAATATGCAATTTCCGTCTAGAAAGGTTATTGTATACTGATATTCAGCCAACAACAGCAAATTAATCACTTAGGGCCAGATTCAGTTACAAATACGTTACGCAGCGGCGGCGTAACGTATCCCATTTACGTTACACCGCCGCAAGTTTACAGCGTAAGTGCCTGATTCACAAAGCACTTACCTGTAAACTTGCGGCGGTGTAACGTAAATCCGCTCGGCGCAAGCCTGCCTAATTAAAATGGGGCGGGCACCTTTTAAATTAGGCTCGTTCCCGCGCCTAACGTACTGCGCATGCTCCGTCCGTCAAATTACCCGGCGTGCATTGCGCTAAATGACGTCGCAAGTACGTCATTGGTTTCGACGTTAATGTAAATGGTGTCCAGCACCATTCACGGACGACTTACGCAAACGACGTGAATTTTCAAATTTCGACGCGGGAACGACGGCCATACTTAACATTGGCTAGGCCACCTAGAGGGCATCCTTAATTTTACGCGGCGTATCTCGATGGAAATGACGTAAAGTTAGAGCGACGGGTAAAGCGGACGTTCGTGAATCGGCGTAACTAGTCATTTGCATATTCTACGCCGACCGCTATGGAATCGCCACCTAGCGGCCGGCCTAGAATTGCAGCCTAAGATCCGACGGTGTAAGTCAATTACACCTGTCGGATCTTAGGGCTATCTATGCGTAACCTGATTCTATGAATCAGGCGCATAGATACAACAAGCGTATCTCAGAGATACGACAGCGTATCAGGAGATACGCCGTCGTATCTCTTTTGTGAATCTGGCCCTTAGTGCCTTTTTTGTAAGAATAGGCCCAGTGTGTGATATGTTGGCTTTTTCATGTGGGTGGAAGGCACAGGTGCCTCGTCTAGCCCCACTGCTGACAGCCTGTAAAACAATTTTAGAGGCTGAAAGCTGCTGCAGCTGGACAGGGCTGGACAGCGCACCATGTGGTTCTTACATTTAGGGTATTATGTGCCCAGGAACAGTTGCCCAGGATGCAGCCATTCATCTCTGTATGTACACTGCTCTAAATGTTAGTACTACTTGGTGTACTAGCCAGCCCCATCCAGCCACAGCAGCTTTCAGCCTCTAATAGTGTTTTACAGGCTGTCAGCAGTGGGGTTGGATGGTGCACTTTTGCATGTCCATGCATGGAGATTACAGGGTCTAGTGCACTGGGCCTAATCTGCCAACAATACAGAACGCTTTCTAGACGAATATCACCCACCTTCTCATCTTCATAACATGAGGGGAATTTATTTATTTTATTTATTACAGGTACTTATACATATATATTGCACATTTGCATCAGTCCCTACCCTCAAGGAGCTTACATTTTAAGGCCCCTAACTCACATTCATACTTACAGTACACATACTAAGGCCAATTTAGGCAGGACAAAATTAACCTACCGGGATGTCTTTTCAGTCTGGGAGGAAACTGGAGTATTCAGGGGAAACCCATGCAGTCACAGGGAGAACATGCAAACTCCAGGCAGGTAGTGTTGTGTTTGGGATTCAAACCGACAACCCTAGTGCTGCTAGGCGGAAGTGCGGTCGTGTAATCCAGGGTTAAACTACTACTTGGGGCGATTGAACTCCTCTGCCCTAACACAAGCAGAGTAAACATGACATAGGGCTGCTCTAGATTTAAATGTTATAAAAATATAAAATAAAAATCCTGACTGAAGACCAGACCTACTCTATCCAAAACATAAAACTGTAGACCAGACCCACTCCATCCAAAACATCAAAACTGAAGACCAGACCAAGACCGGACCTACTTTATCCAAAACTGAAGACCAGACCAAGACCAGACCTACTCTATTCAAAACACTAAAACTGAAGACCAAATCAAGACCAGAGAAAAAAGAAAAAGAGCAGACCAAGACCAGACGTACTTTATCCAAGACTGAAGACCAGACCTACTCTATCCAAAACACTAAAACTGAAGAGCAGAGCAAGACCAGAGAAAGACCAAGAGCAGACCAAGAGCAGATCTACTTTATCCAAAACTGAAGACCAGACCAAGACCAGACCTACTCTGTCCAAAACACTAAAACTGAAGACCAAATCAAGACCAGAGAAAGACCAAGACAAGACCAAGACCAGACCTACTCTATCCAAATCACTAAAACTGAAAACCAGACTGAGACCCAAGGCAGACCAAGAGCAGACCAAGACCAGACATACTTTATCCAAAACTCCAAAAATGAAGACCAGACCAAGAACAGACCAATACCAAGGGCATACCTACTCTATCCAAAGGTTACCCAAAATAAACCAATGTTTCCCATTTAATTTCAATGTTTGAGAACCATGTACATGAGACTCATTGTGGTTTAATTTGAAGGAGGGTATAATCAAAAAAAAAAAAAGTATATTTAGTGTGGAACAGGTTATGGCATATGTGAGCCATGAGAAAGTCAGGACCTTGTCAGCCGCTGACAGGGTTAATTCTCCAATTTAGCTGGAAAAAGACATAAATTGTGATACTAATAAGAACCATTATGTGCTTTCAAGAAACGGCTTCCAGCCCTGGTGAAGGGGAATAGAGCTCTGCCATGGAAAAATAATTATTTAACTTGCTTTGCGTTTTTAGGCTTTTCTGTGTATAAAGTCTGTTTTATTAATCGCCAGGAAACAAAATGGACTTCTTTTATTCCGAAGAGCTCTGCTGAAGTGTTAGATGCAGCAATACAAGCTGTGATCACTCCTGAATACAGAGCTATATTATACAAGCAAATCTTTCCATGTACATTATATCCATGTACACGGCTGGATAGAAAGTAATAAAAACATACTTTAATGTCTAATACATACACTGTAAAAAATGAACGGTTTTACTGGCTGGATCCCCCTTTCTCACTGTGTATGGGTTGTATTAGTTTTTATGGACTTATCAGGTGTACTACATTGAGAGAATTACAGCTAGGGCCCTAGTGCCTATCTGCCATGTAAAACCTATTCTGAGTATAAGGGCCCATATACATGGGCGTAAACAGTGTACAGTATTTGGTTTTGTACGTGGCTATATACTAGTCCAGGGATCTTTACATTTTCCAAACAAAGGGCCAGACTTTAGTGGGGCCAGACTGTGGCCAATGGTAGTAGAAACTGCCTGGCATCAGTCTGAATAGACAATATCTCAAGCTTGGTGGTCAGTGGGAATTTAAAAAAATTGCATATATCGGCTGTGGTCAATAGGATGAGGAATAATGCCCCATCACTGGTATTAGTGGAAAGAATAATACTCCATCATTGGTATTAATGAGAGGAATAATTCCCCACCACTGGTATTAGTGGGAGGAACAGTGCCCCATCATTGTAGTTTGTGGTAGGGATAATGCTCCATCATTGGTGTTAGTAGGAAGAATAGTGCTCCATCATTGGTATTTGTGGTAGGGATAATGCTCCATCATTGGTATAAGTGGGAGAAATAGTGACACATCATTGTTATTAGTGGGAGGAAGAATCCTCCATCATTGGTGTCAGTGGGAAGAATAGTGCCCCATCATTGGTATTAGTGGGAAGAATAATACTCCATCATTGGTATTAGTGAGAGGAATAATGCCCCACCACTGGTATTAGTGGGAGGAACAGTGCCCCATCATTGTAGTTTGTGGTAGGGATAATGCTCCATCATTGGTGTTAGTAGGAAGAAAAGTGCTCCATCATTGGTATTTGTGGTAGGGATAATGCTCCATCATTGGTATAAGTGGGAGAAATAGTGACCCATCATTGGTATAAGTGGGAGAAATAGTGACCCATCATTGGTATTAGTGGTAGGGATAATGCTCCATCATTGGTGTTAGTGGGAGGAATAGTGCTCCATCATTGGTGTTAGTGAGAGGAAGAATCCTCCATCATTGGTGTTAGTGGGAGGAATAGTGCTCCATCATTGGTATTTGTGGTAGGGATAATGCATCATCATTGGTCTAAGTGGAAGAAATAGTGACCCATCATTGGTATTAGTGGTAGGGATAATGCTCCATCATTGGTGTTAGTGGGAGGAATAGTGCTCCATCATTGGTGTTAGTGAGAGGAAGAATCCTCCATCATTGGTGTTAGTGGGAAGAATAGTGCTCCATCATTGGTATTTGTGGTAGGGATAATGCACCATCATTGGTCTAAGTGGAAGAAATAGTGACCCATCATTGGTATTAGTGGGAGGAAGAATGCCCCATCAGTGGTGGTAGTGAGTAAATAATGTTCCATTGTTGGTGTTAGTAGAAGGAACAGTGCCCCACTGTTGGTATCGGTGGAAGGGATGGTGTCTCATTGTTGGTGTCAGTGGGAGGAATAGAGTCCAAAGAGCCAGATAAAGGCAAGCAAAGGGCCACAATACACATAGAAAGATGGAAATAGCTGTCATATGATATGCTGTATGCATGCAAATGCTTTTGCTAACATTTTAATGTGTACAGCAGGCAACATACAGGGACCCTATTGCCTGCGGCCGCCTCTTCTTCTGGAAAACATGTCAATTTTAACAATGTGTAATCCATGGCACCCCGTAGGCTAAATGAGTCTGGATAAGTCATTGATGGGTCGGTGCTGGACAGCAATTACAGGGAACTGTCCCCTGTCATAAGTGGTGGTGTAGGATAAGGATCTGTTATTTTTTTTCATTGATGCCTGACCAACAACAGGGGACCAATCACTCTGCCTAAAACAAGTGTTATTTTGGGTGGAGTATTTGCTTAACCCCTTTGCACCTGAGGGTAAAACAAATCTAAATACCTAAGCACAATTTTGCAACTTTGAATTGCGTTAGTAAAACCGTACATATCATCACAACTACTTTGTGCATCCAGGTGGATTATGTCGCGGTTTTTTTTCAGGACAAATTAGGCTTTCATTTGGTGGTAAATGGTAATGGATGTCTCTGTTTTTTATTATTATTATTATCAAAGGAAAACTGGCTCAAAATAGTAAAAAAAAAAAAAAAAAATTCTTTAAATTTAGCTATATATTTCTAGCTACTACCATTACCTTCCACCAAAGGACAACGCAAAACAAATTCTCGTGCTCCTGGCGATCGCAGCAAAACCCTGTGGGGCAGATCCGCGTACCTCGGCGCTTCTCTCCGCCGGGCGCAGCGTATCTAAGATACACTACGCCGCCGTAACTTATTATTTTTTTCAAATCCACAAAGAATGCGCGCCGTAAGTTACGGCGGCGTAGTGTATCTTTGGCGGCGTAATGGCGCAGCATTCAAATATCTGTGATGGGGACGTGTTTTATGTAAATACATTGTGACCTGACGTAAACAACGTTTTTTTTTAACTGCGCATGCGCCGTATGTGGGGTATCCCAGTGCGCATGCTCGAAATGAAACCGGAACAAGCCAATGTTTAAGATGGTGACGTCATTCTACGCAAATCCCTATTCGCGAACGACTTACGCAAACAACGTAAAAATTCAAAATGCGAGGCGGGAACGACGGCCATACTTAACATTGAGTACGCCTCATAATAGCAGGTTTAACTATACGCTGGAAAAAGCTGAACGCAAACGAAAATGCGCCGGCTGGACGTACGTTCGTGGATCGCCATAACTAGCTAATTTGCATACTCGACGCGGAATTCGACAGAAACGCCACCTAGCGGCCGCCGAAAAGTTGCACCTAAGATTCAACGGCGTACTAAGACGTACGCCTGTCGGATCCATCCGAGATGCCGTCGTATCTTGTTTTGTAGATACAAAGATATGACGCGCAAAATTTGAAATTACGGGGCGTATCAATAGATACGCCGGCGTAATTCTTCTGTGGATCTGGCCCTGTATGTGTATGTTATTTGTTTCCCCCTGTACAGCCCAGAAACAATAGTGCGCATTTTTGCTTTTGATATTAACACTGATACCAATTAAAAAAAAATCCTGGCCCTGACCTTTTTTTCCCTTGACGTTTGACCCTGACCTTAACCCAAACACTAACCCTGGCACTGACCCAGATCAAATTTTGATCTAGGTTTTTTTTATTTTTTTTATTTAAATTTTACTGTTTATTTTTATTTTTATTATTATTACATTTTTTCTTTCACACACTCCATTCATAGAGAGAGAAAATACGGGGGAGGACTGATCATTGTGATAACCAATCAGAGGCTATCACAGCGATCAGGTGACTCAGAAGCTCTGGGTCCCCGATCGTTAGTATGAGACCTCGATCTCTGTACTAGGACCTCGCCGTGCTTCAAACGGCGATACGCAAATATGAAGCCACGTGCAGAAAAAGCCCAGTCCAGTGGGGTCACATATTTGCGTACGCTTGGCTTTAAAGGGTTAAAGAGAAAACCAAATAGCCCTAAAAATGATCAAGTGACCCAAAACTGAAAGTTCCCGATCCCGATCATTAGTACGGGGGCCTGGGGCTCTCGGTGAGACCCCGGGCTCTGTGGGGCGCTCTCCCGGCACGGAAAAAAGCCCAGTCCAGTTGGGCAGCATATTTGCATACGCTTGGCACCAAGGGGTTAAAAAGAAAACCAAATAGCCTTAAAGTGGAGGTTCACCCGGAAATAAAAAATTTTAACCTTAGATTCATGCTCATTTTGTCTAGGGGAATCGGCTAGTTGTTTTAAAATCGAAGCTGTACTTACCATTGGAGAGAGCGATCTTCTCCGCCGCTTCCGGGTATGGGCTGCGGGACTGGGCGTTCCTATTTTGATTGACAGTCTTCCGAGAGGCTTCCGACGGTTGCATCCATCGCATCACGATTTTCCGAAAGTAGCCGAACGTCGGTGCACAGGCACAGTATAGAGCCACAGAAGACTGTCAATAAAAATAGGAATGCCCAGTCCCGAAGACCATACCCGGAAGCGGCGGAGAAGATCGCTCTCTACAACGGTAAGTACAGCTTCGATTTTAAAACAACTAGCCGATTCCCCTAGACAAAATGAGCATCAATCTAAGGGTAAAACAATTTTTATGGGTGAACTCCCGCTTTAAAAATGATAAATTAAAAATATATATATATATATATGTAAAGTAAAAAAACAAAAAAAGCAAACATATTTTGCTGTAATATTACCCTTTAATTCATAGATTCCCACTTCATTGCTTTTGTTCTGCTGCTAGATGTCCTCGATCCCAGGTCATCCTGGACACCCCCAGCCTGACTGGACAATGAAAGCAGCACAGTAATGAGATCCCTTTGCAGACACTGCAAAGGCTAATACAAGATTAAAGGGGTTGTAAAGGATTTTTTTTCCCTAAATAGCTTCCTTTACCTTAGTGCAGTCCTCCTTCATTTACCTCATCCTTCCATTTTGCTTTTAAATGTCCTTATTTCTTCTGAGAAATCCTCACTTCCTGTTCTTCTGTCTGTAACTACACACCGTAATGCGAGGCTTTCTCCCTGTTGTGGAGAAAGCCTCTTGAGGGGGAAGGGGGCGAGCAGGAGTGTCAGGAAGTGAAGGAGGACTGCACTAAGGTAAAGGAAGCTATTTAGGGGGGGGGGGGAAACCTTTACAACCCCTTAAAAGGGTCACTAAAGGATATTTTTTTTAGCTAAATAGCTTCCTTTACCTTACTGCAGTCCTGGTTTCATGTCCTTATTGTTCGTTTTTGCTCTGATGTTGCTGTAATTCTTCTCTGATCTCCACACTTCCTGGTTGTCTGTTTCCTGATAACCACAGTACTGGGAGCTTTCTCTCTGTGGTCACTAATCAAGGAGGTGTGATTACTGTGTGTCTAAAACCCCTCAACACCAATCAGTTTCGTTTTACAAACCATCACTGCCCTGTATTGGCTCTGAGTCTCTGTACATCACAGAACCAGGAAACAGCATGCAAAAACGAAACTGAAACTGTAGGTACATTATATGATTGATTTTTATCTATTTTTAATCATTTTTAAAAGAAATCAGGTAACTAGTATACCCTGTAAACAGTCATTTCAGCAAAACAATTATTTTCCTTTACAACTCCTTTAAGTTCAGTTGAATACAGAGCTGCATTAATTTGTTGTATTTTTAATATCTGCCCGGCATTCAGCTTCAACCATCTTTTTTTAGCGCAGTTCGTGTCTAGTTAGACACAGGCAGTTGATTACACCATAATTGAGTCATGCTCTGTTTATTTCCTGATGATGGAATGCTCCTCGAAGAATCCTGCACTTCATACAAATCCCGTCCTAGATCATAGGATTATCTGTCATTGTGTTCAGCATTACAAGAGCAATTCGGGAAGAAGTGGGTTACAATGACATGCCTAATCCGCATTTTGGCTTCTGAGCGGTATAAATACCGAGCAATTACGGCGACTGATTGTGCGACTGTTGTTTGCAATCTGCTAATTACTGCCAAATTGACTGCTGATGTTTGTGCTGCTGTCAGACCCTTCCAGGCTGGAATTCCCAAACAAAGTGCGTTCCTTAAGTTGTAGTTTAACATGCCGGTCCTTATTCTGTAATTTCATACCGCCATTTACAAATTTCAAAGGGGAAAAAGCGAAAGCGGTTTAAGAAGTATACCTCAAATATTTCTCAGACTTGGCCCCAGAGCCTAAAATATATTGCTTCCCTGTTTCAGTCTTCAGTCTAATGCTGCGTACAAACGATCGGACATTTCGACAACAAAACCTTGGATACATTTCCGACGGATGTTGGTTTAAACTTGTCTTGCCTACACACGGTCGCACAAATGTTGTCGGAAATTGCGATTGTCCAGAACGCGGTCACGTACAACACGTACGACGGCACAATGAAACGGAAGTTCCATAGCAAGTGCGCCACCCTTTGGGCTCCTTCTGCTAATCTCGTGTTAGTAGAAGTTTGGTGAGAGACGATTCGCATTTTTCAGCCTCGTGCTTTTCAGTCCGTTACAGCGTGACGAATGTGCTATCTCCATTACGAACGCTAGTTTTACCAGACTGAGCGCTTCCGTCTCGTACTTCATTCAGAGCATGCGTGGAATTTTGTGCGTTGGAATTGTCTACACATGATTGGAATTTAAGAGAATGGATTTTGTTGTCGGAAAATTTGAGAACCAGCTCTTAAATTTTTTTTGTTGGAAATTCTGACAGAAAATGTCCCATGGAGCCTACACACGGTCAGAATTTCCGACAACGAGCTCCCATCGAACATTTGTTGTTGGAAATTATGAGCGTGTGTACACGGCATGAGGCCCCGTACACACAACCGAGTTTCTCGGCAGAATTCAGCCAGAAACTCGATCGGAGCTGGATTCTGGCGAGAAACTCGGTCGTGTGTACACTTTTCAGCGAGGAAGCCGACGAGGAACTCGTCGGGCCGAAAAGAGAACATGTTCTCTATTTTCTCGTTAGTCAATGGGAAAAGTCGGCCCGCCGAGTTCTTAGGCGGCTTCCACACTGAACTCGACGAGGAACTCGATGTGTTTGGCACGTCGAGTTCCTCGGTCGTGTGTACGGGGCCTAAGGCTTCATGTACACAGGACATTTGAAAACCTCTTCTGAACGCGGGAACTTGACAGCTAGTAAGCGATGGTTACATGCCGCTATTATGTGTGTTTTGCGGCGTTTATGAGCGTTTGCATTTAGAATCATTTTTTGTGTGTATGGCATCCCGTTTAGAAGATTTTTTTACAGATAATGTCAGTGGACCCTCCCAAATGCCTACAATGCAGAAAAAAAACGAGAAAAGTTCTCCCTCTCTCTCTCGGTTAGATGCGTCAACAAGCATTTGGGGTTTCAAATGTCACTAAACAACCATACGCAGGCGCCGTATAGAGCCGACTAGCAGATCTGCATGTTCAGCTTCTTTCGGAAACGCTGTGACTCGGACGCGCCTACACAATACGGGGGGCGGTGCCTTATCCGCCGGGGGGAACTTTTGCTGAAAAGACGTCAATCATCTGGGCGACCTCCCAGATGACATGCCTCCTCAGCTTGGAAACGCCTACTCCCGCTGGGAGAAGTACCGGGAGCCAGAATGAAAAGATAGATTATAAGGTATGTACAGCGTAAAAAAAATAAATAAATGCGGACTGTACATGTTAGAAGTCTAAAGAAGTTGGTCTGAGAAAAATTTTATTTGGGTGAACTTCCGCTTTAAGTGTCATTTCTGTCTGCTGCTTTGTTTCTCTGCTATCAGCATGAGTCACTTCTGCGGTTTTCCTGACACCAAGAGAAAAAAGGTGACAGCACACAGCCTGCGATTGACAACCTATGCTCTATTCCTGTGTGCTGTGTGAAGTCATATTTTAATTTAGTAGTCTTATGCTGCGTACACACGACCGTTTTTCGGGTTGTAAAAAATGACATTTTTAATGGTCGAGAAAAAAAAGTTTTTTTTCAACCCGATCGTTAAAACGGCCTTGCCTACACACGATCGTGAAAAAGGGGAGGAGTCCGCTGGTCTGGGTGACCAGGATAATGTGCAGAAGTACTGCTACAGAGAGCCAGGTGGGCTAGTATTTTCTGTTTTGTATTTGATGGCGAAGAACCCCCTGCGTGGGAAACCTTTGATTGGACTTTTATTTTTGCCTTTTTAATAAAAATGGGCTACCATGCCCTTAAATATAGTCCCTGACTGGTGTGAATCACTGAAAAATAACGCATACCACGAGATTTAACAACCTCCAACCTTTACAAATGGCATTTTAGTTTTAGACATATTTTAGTCATCTCAATTGTTTTAGTCGTATTTTAGTCAACTAAAATAGTATTCATTTAGTCAACTAAAATGTTTTAGTCGACAAAATTAACACTGGCTCTGTGGTTTATGTTTTCAGCTCTCCTCTACTTGCTTTCTGACAGCTCAGACAAGCTGTATAAAGTCTGGACTTTGAACGGCTGTAGAGACGCAAAGACAGCAGATAGGCAGGTACACCTTATGTAGGAGGATTCGTTTCATTTATATGTATCACCTGAGTCCAGTCACTTCAACGGGTATATGTAAGGGTTTACAACGACTTTAAGTCCTCTGGTGTCCTCTAAAAATTATCATACACGTTCGGGGCTCTAGCCATTTTATGCGTCCAGTTCCTAAAATCCAGTTATTGGGGCATTATTCACATCCAGGGCTTTTTTTCAGTGGGAACATGGGGGAACACAGTCCGGCACCTCTAGCACTGAGTATATGTAATGGTAGGAGGTGCTGGAGGGTCTATTGATGCTGGCTGCTGGGAAATCTTTTGTTGCTGGTGGGTGGGTAGGGTTGGAACCAAGGGACGGTGCTCGGAGGAGGGTGGGTAGGGTTGGAACCAAGGGATGGTGCTCGGAGGAGGGTGGGTAGGGTTGGAAGCAAGGGACGGTGCTCGGAGGAGGCCGGGTAGGGTTGGAACCAAGGGACGGTGCTCGGTGGAGGCCGGGTAGGGTTGGAACCAAGGGACGGTGCTCGGAGGAGGCTGGGTAGGGTTGGAACCAAGGGACGGTGCTCGGAGGAGGGTGGGTAGAGTTGGAACCAAGGGACGGTGCTCTGAGGTAGGTAGGGAACAGAGACAAGGGGTGGCTCGGAAAGGGAAAGTACCTGCACCTATTTTCTGAGAAAAAAAAGCCTTGTTCACATCAGTTGGGTATATCAGTCCATCCTCATGAAAAACACGGTCTTCAATTACACAATGGAAAATAACCCTTAAATATTTTGTGGTCTGAGCACTTTGGCCTCCAATGGTCTGTCGCTGTACGCTGTTCTGTTTCCAGAATATAGTCTACGCTCCTTCGCCTGTCCCGACTCCAGTTTATTAACTTGCGGTGTAATAAGCTCTTGTTACCACGAACGCTAAACACATGTATGCCATTTTGTTGCTCACCTCTCCTGACCTGCAGGTAGTGATCTTGTGTAAGAACATCTGGCTTCTCACCACAATTAAGAAAGAATGCGGCGTCAGAGTAATATATGGCAGAAACAGTGGGAATATTTCATGGCACGAGGCCGGTCCTGTACGGCGCACACCTTCAGCCCTTTGCAGGATCAGCTAGTCTGTCGTAAACCTTCTCTGGCAGCCTGACATTCCAGGAATAGCATTTAGATCCAATTACCTTTATGTGTGGTGGCATTAATGGTGGACGACTTTTTGTAAGATGAGGTTGAAGATGTTCTGTTGTTTTTAATAAATTCTGGAGTCAGACTTATGTTTCTGAACTACATGTTCGTGGTGAATACGTGTCCTGTAATCGGTGGAATTCACCAGGAGATGATGGCTAAACTGTTCCCACACACAAAGCTGGGAGCATGAAATCATCCAAAATTCCTTAAGAGTTCCCTTCACTGGAACTAACGATTCAAGCCCGACCCCCGAAAAACAACCACAATCCCCCCTTTACCAAATGATTTGGACCAGTACACAAGCAAGTTCCATAAAGACATTGATGAGCGAGTTTAGGGTGGAAGAACTTGACTGGCCTGCACAGAGTATGGACCTCAACCCGATAGAACACCTTTGGGATGAATTAGATGAAAACTGTGAGCCAGGCCTTCTCGTCCACATCAGTGCTTAATCTCACAAATGCGCTTCTGGAAGAATGGTCAAACATTCCCATAGACACACTCATAAACCTTGTGGACAGTCTTCCCAGTAGAGTTGAAGTGTTTTTTACAAGTGTAAGTGTAGCAATATGATTACACTTTATACCGCATTTTGTATTGCCATAATCATTTTTATAAGAATACTGTAAATGGTTGTGGAATGAATGTATATCTGTATATCTGTTCAGATGAATCTGACTCTCAGCAATTCTATGGGCTAGCTCTCTAGGCACCATGTTTGATTTGCCTGAGAGCCTTTCCCATTGGAGTTTTCAGAGTACCCCAATGGGAACACAGGGAGAACATGCAAATAGTGTCCTTGTTGAGATCCAGACCAAAGACCCAACTGCTGCAAGGCCTAAGGGGCTAACCACTGCACCACTGTTACACGTAAATGTAGCACAAAAATTTGAGTGGCCCTAAAAGGGGGTGTTAAGTTCCTACAGTGGTCCGTTCTAAGATTGGAAGTACAGTTTATACAATGGTCTATCCTAAGAGTGGAAGTTTTTTTTCTACCATGGTCCATCCTGAGAGTGGATGTTCTGTTTCTACAATGGTCCGTCCTGAGAGTGGAAGTTCTGTTTCTACAATGGCCCATCATAAGAGTGGAAGTTCTGTTTCTACAATGGTCCAACCTGAGAGTAGAAGTTCTGTTTCTACAATGGTCCATCCTGAGAGTAGAAGTTCTGTTTCTACAATAGCCCATCCTGAGAGTGGAAGTTCTGTTTCAACAATGGTCCATCCAGAGAGTAGAAGTTCTGTTTCTACAATGGTCCATCCTGAGAGTGGAAGTTCTGTTTCTACAATGGTCCATCCTGAGAGTGAAAGTTCTGTTTCTACAATGGTCCATCCTGAGAGTGGAAGTTCCGTTTCTACAATGGTCCATCCTGAGAGTGGAAGTTCCGTTTCTACAAAGGCCCATCCTGAGAGTGGAAGTTCTGTTTCTACAATGGTCCATCCTGAGAGTGGAAGTTCTGTTTCTACAATGGTCCATCCTGAGAGTGGAAGTTCCGTTTCTACAATGGTCCATCCTAAGAGTGGAAAGTCCGTTTCTACAATGGTCCATCCTAAGTGTGGAAGTTCTGTTTCTACAATGGCCCATCCTGAGAGTAGATGTTCTGTTTCTACAATGGTCCATCCTGAGAGTAGATGTTCTGTTTCTACAATGGCCCATCCTGAGAGTAGAAGTTCTGTTTCTACAATGGTCCATCCTAAGAGTCATAATTCCGTTTCTACAATGGTCCATTCATGACCGGCCCCTCTTAAAAATTTTGGGAGAAGGGATAGAGACTTTTGCCTCTTCCATATACTTTAAATTCCTCCATAAAATATCCCAAACAGGTCACTTCTCTTAAGCGGCTGAATATTTTAATATCTCTGAATTGCGCACTGCGGTGGCCGAAGCCCATCGGACAGCTGGTGGTGTGGACACATCAGCACAAGCAAACACAGCTGCTGCATCCCAGCAGTCATTTCTTGTTTCCCAGAAACTTTTCATAATAGAATGAGCTTTTTCAACTACAAATGTTAGCAATAATGATTGAAATTCCACAGCGCCCATTCTCTTTTTCATTTTTATTGAGGCCCTTTTCATTATTTTATGAAGCGCTATGTACATTTTAGCTGGATGACTGGAACAGAGTACAGCTGGGATTTTCATATAGACAATGTTTTCTCAAAAGCTGTTATGCACACTAGATCAGCACTACTGCACACTTTTTTTTAATTGCTGTGTGTTTGCTCTGGGAATGGGGAGCTGCAGACAAAATAAGCAGACCATGGTTGTAATGCAATGCCCGCTTTAGGGCTGAACCCCCCACATACAGCTAAGGCCAAGTGAAATACATATATTGGAACTGCTCTACCTGCTAGGATTTGTCATTACACTTAAGCAAAACATCCTAGTCTAGGACCTACCCCAGCCTGTGATTGGACAGTAAAAAGGACTCACTGTATTTTCTATAAGTAGCAGAGCCTTGATTGGCTCAGACTATATGTTGGGCATGCATTTGGCAATGCTACCCAATGCAGCCCAATGGGGCTGGTGTAAATGGGCCCTGAGCGTCTAATAGCTAGTCTCAAGTGTTACTACACCTGGGATGAGGGAGCATTCCCAGACCTGTGCTTCTCAGGCTCTAACGGCTGATTTGGGGCTGCAAAAAAAGTATCAGCAGAACGGTTTAGGAAGAACTAACGCAAAACGTTTTATTTTTTATTTTAGATAGATAGAGTTATATCCCCCATCAGGTTGTTTTTTTTGTCATCTGTGTGCCATTGGGAGATTTTCCTTCACTTCCTGTCCCATTGCCAAAACAGGAATTGAGAGGAAATCCCTGGAATGATGGAGTTCTTGGAACTAGTGTCCCCACTGGAAGATTCCCTCAATTACTTTTCTTGGGACAACTCAACATTTGGAATTTTCTTTCACTTTCGGTGATAATGGTAAACATGAGAAATAGTGAGGGAGGGATTTCCCTAACAAGGGCACAGCAAGCAATAAAAACCTGACAGGGATTCTAAGCCCTCTCCACTCCAAAACTAAACATAATTTATTCAGTTAAAGGTTCACTTTTTTTTTTAAATAACAAACATATTATTCTTACCTCCACTGGGCAGTTCGTTTTGCACAGTTTGGCCCCGATCGTCCTCCTCTGGGGTCCCACGGTGGCTCTCACGGCTCCTCCCTGCAAGAGCTAAACCCCTCTGGGAAGCTCTCTCCCGAGGGGGTTAGCTTGTGGGTGCGCTCCCATACCATACTATTGTATGACTCGGCCCTGCCCCCAGCGGCCACTTCATTGGATTTGATTGACAGCAGCGGGAGCCAATGGCTGCGCTGCTATAAATCTATCCAACGAACAGCCGATCAGGCATGGGGAGAACGACGTGGGATCGCGCCCTCTGAGATTCGGGCCTCAGGTAAGTAAAATGGGGGCTCGGGCGAGGGGGGGGAACATTGACCGCAAGGTGTTTTTTCACCCTAATGCATAGGATGCATTAAGGTGAAAAAACACGAAAGTTTACAACCCCTTTAAGTCTAGCCTGTTAGTTTGTCCTTTTGTTATGTTGCTCAGACTTTCTGGAACCCATTATGATGCTCATCCCTGGATGTATTTGAAGCCATACCTAAAACGTAACTCTTCTACAAGGTACCGGAGAGCAGTTAACGTGACCCCGTCATGGCCAGTTCTGGTTGTTGGCACCGAGTGTGTGATTTCCAGTGAAAACAGTGCTATAACTTCAAGACAACCATAAAAAAAAAACATTAATATTGACATGCGTTATCTCGCCAGTACACTAAAGACTGAAAATCTGACATGCGCCTGGACATCACATTTGTATTCTCTCTCTGTAAAACGACGTTGGCTTAGTCTGTGTTTAGCATTTCCTTCACCAATCCGTCCAGCCATCTATGTATAAGGTATTTGGAAGTTCTGGCCGTGCAAGCTCGGCACATGTCCAGGATTCAGGCTGGGCTGTGTTCTAAACTCTGGTGATGACATTTATTAGAATTAAGATAAATACAGAACATTCTATCACTGAGATGTTCAACAATATTGAGCATCTAAAAGGGAACAGATGTTACAAGTGAATCTCCAAACATTTGGAAAGTGGTCCTCCTTTTTTTAGTGAGAAACCTTTTTATCTTTTCTTTCAGGCAACATTTTCTTTTCATTTTGGATGAAGTAGGGGAGGGTTGGAACCCCTGATAGTTTTTTTGCTATCTGTGTCCCATTGGGGAGATTCACTTTCTGTCCCATAGCCAAAACATAGAAGTGAGAGGAAATCCCTCCAAAGTGAGGTAATCTTGGGGTGTCACCACACCAGACCTAATATCCTCATTGAAATATTTCCCCTTTATTCCGGTTTTGACGACCACCCTTTTACTTTCACATTCGTTGATAATAGTACATTTTGCCTTTAGTAATACTTTAAAGTGTTACTAAACCCAGGAGCCTGCATTTACAATACAGTAAAACCTTGGTTTGAGAGTAACTTGGTTTGAGAGCAATTTGCAATGCAAGCAATTTTTTTTAATTAATTTTTACTTGATATACAAGCGATGTCTTGATATACAAGTAAGTAACATCATGTCACAACTGAGTATAAGAGAGAAGCGAGGCGCCTCTAGTGTAGTAATATGGTTACATTTAATAAAGGTACAACATTTAGCAACATATTGCTACACTTAGAGGCTCCTCTCTTCTCTTTTATACTCTGTAGCTCCTGTTGGATTTTGCTTCTAATTCCCTTGGGGAGGCTTCCATTTGTGGATGGACATTTTATGGTTACACAACCTATCACATTGATATAATGCACATTAATTTGGAAGCCGAATGTCTGTTCTATTAAAAGTGAGCCATTGACATGGTATTTGACCGAAAAAAATTGAAAATGGTAGGACAAGTGATTGCGATGCTGCGTACACACGACCGTTTTTCATGACGTGAAAAATGCCATTTTTTAAATTGGTCATTAAAAACGATTGTGTAGGCTCCAGAGCATTTCACTCGACGTGAAAAATGGGCATTAAAAATGTACAACCTGCTCTAATCTTTAACGTCGTTTTTCACGTTGTCGTTTTTCACACCGTCGTTTTTCTCATCGTGAAAAACAGTCGTGTGTAGGTTTTAAGACGGGAAAAAAATGTGCATGCTCAGAAGCAAGTTATGAGACGGGAGCACTCGTTCTGGTAAAACTAGCGTTTGTAATGGAGATAGCACATTCGTCACGCTGTAACAGACTGAAAAGCACAAAGACTGAAAAGCGCGAATCGTCTCTCACCAAACTTTTACTAGCACAAAATCAGCAAAAGCAGCCCAAAGGGTGGTGCCATCCGGATGGAACTTCCCCTTTATAGTGCCGTCGTACGTGTTGTACGTCAACGCGCTTTGCTCGAGCATTTTTTTTTTCACGATCTTGTGTATGCAAGGCAGGCTTGACAAGAATCAGGTAGAGAAAAACGCTTTTTTTCATGACATGAAAAATGGTCGTGTGTACGCGGCTTTATACTTTCTTGTTCAAATGAAACTCTACAGGTGTAAGGCCAGCATTAGTCACAATAACTAGCCTCCCGCCAAAGCTAGTAATGACTTGTATGAGCTGTCACACCTAAGCCCCATTCCAGGCCATGATCCTCAGGCTACCAGTAGAGTGGTGGCCTACTGCCATGAATGGAAAGTCAACAGAGGACTTATCTGTAAACAGATTTAATTAGAAATCTGTTAATGCTAAACCACCATGACCGGGCTGCCCGGGGGATTAGCAGCAATTTCATGCTTTCCTGTGGTCAGCAAATAAAATCTCTTTAAGATCTCAAATTCCTTTTCTGGTTGCATTCTGCCTGCTCATTTTTCTCCCTTGTGCCACTCCAAAAGCGACTCTCTGCGCTGAATGGCGGATCAATATTTGTCTATGTGTTCTGAGAAAAGAGCCCCTTGACACTGCAACATCTGTGTTTGCTCAGCTCCCAGGAACACAACAGTGGAGACTTTCATCAGATCCATCTTTCACCTGACAGGTCAGTTTTTCGGTCGCTGGGCAGGAGAGGTAGCTAAGCAGCGGCTTTGTTACTGCTGGACCCGAGGTGCAAGCTGCTCCGGTACAGATAAAGACAACTTGTGCCCCATAAATTACAGCTGAGGTGTCAGGTTCTGTCCAATTCTGGCATTTTTCTTGCCTAAAAACAAAAATGTAATATATTGCAGCTTACCAATTCTTAATGCCGCGTACACACGATCATTTTTCGGCATGAAAGAAAACGTTGTTTTTCATCACATCCAAAAACAACGTTTTTCCAACTTCATCATTAAAAACGACGTTGCCCACACACCATCGTTTTTAAAAAATTATCTAGCAAAGCGCTGTGACGTACAACACGTACGACGGCACTCTAAGGCTCCATTCACACCTTGGCGACAAAACGCCCGACGCCGGACGCTCGTGCCGCTGGAGGGGAGAATTCCCATTGCTGTCTATGAGATGGTTCACATCTCATAGACGTCGTACGCCTGCCGCCTGAAAACAAGTCCCGGACCCTTTTTTTTAGGCGGCATTGGCGTTCGGCCATAGAAAGCAATGGGAAAGATTTGTTAAAAAAAAAAGTTACACGAATCGCGGCAAAATACGCCGCGTACGCGGCATTACTTGTCGCGGAGGTGTGAATGCAGACTAAAGGGGAAGTTCCAATCGCCTTTGGGCTGCTTTAGCTGATTCCGTGTTAGTAAAAGACGATTCACGCTTTTTTGTCTGTTACAGCGTGATGAATGTGCTTACTCCATTACGAACGGTAGTTTTACCAGAACGAGCGCGCCCGTCCCATAACTTGCTTCTGGGCATGCGCGGGTTTAAAACGTCGTTTTAGCCCACCCACACACGATCATTTTTTACAACCCGAAAAACGACATTTTTTAAAACGACGTTAAAAAATGCAGCATGTTCGAATTTTTTTTTTGTCGTTTTTCAGAACCTGAAAAATGATGTGCAGCCCACACACGAACATTTTAAATGACATTTTTAAAAACGACGTTTTCTTTCATGCCGAAAAATTATCGTGTTTTTGTACGCGGCATTAGATGTGGTGGCTGCATTTGTTTCCTCTATTTTACTGCTTTTATATTTTTATTATCACTTTGTTATCCTGCCAGTAATACACTTCCTGATTTAGGGGTCCTTTCACACTGTAGCCGCGTTAGCGGTAAAGCGCCGCTCCTTTTAGCAGCGCTATTTGCTATGTGGCAGTGCTGTGTAAATCTCAGGACCGAATGAACAGAAACACAAATCCTTTGGTAGGCAAAACATCCCCCCTATACAGTACAGTAAAACCTTAGTTTGAGAGCATTTTGCAAGACAAGCACAATTTTTCAATTAATTTTGACTTGATATACAAGCGTTGTCTTGATATACAAGTAGCGTCATGTCACCGCTGAGTATAAAAGAGGAGAGGGGCCTCTAATTGTAGCAATATGGTTACATTTAACCTCTTGACCACCGCCCCATGCCAAAAAGACGTCCTCTTTTTAAAGATGGATATCTCGGTAACGACAACCGAGATATCCATCTCTTCAGTGGACGGTGGTGTACACGATAACGGCAGTCTCCGCGGCAGATTCACCGAGAGATCGCCGTTATCGGTGGCGGGAGAGGGTCCCCCCCGTCCCGCCGCTTTCCCGCGCCCTCCGCCGCTTACCGTAGCCGTCGGTAGCGGCGGAGGTGATCGGCTCCGTTCGGCAGCTGACTGGGGATGCGAGTGAGGGAAAAATCGCTCCCCACCCGTCCCCATAGCTCTGCTGGGCGGAAGTGATGTCAAAACGTCAGTCCCGCCCAGCGTCTTAAAGAAACATTTTTTTTTTGTCATTTGAAAAAATGACAGTTTCAAATTTTTTTTGTCAGTCGCCTGACAAGTCGCGTCCCGTTCTGTACAATGGAACCGTTCTAATAGGAGCGACTCAAGTCGCTCTGACTTAGAAAAAGGTTCCTGTACTACTTTGGGTGGACTTCCATTGGCTTCAATACAGAAGTCATTTTGTAAGTCGCCTCTGAAGTCGTCTGCAGATCGTCTTGCCGAGTTGCGCGGCAAGTCGTCCTGCCCCTGTGTGAACCGGCACTAAAGAGCCACGGCTGCAGCTCTTTGCACAGATTGGGGTCGCGCTGTGTCCTAGCAACATGACCACCCAGAACGAGAGCCGCACCGCTCAGCAGTCATTTGATGGTGAGCGGGTGGCAAATGGTTAATTAGAACAGTTTTCGTCCGAAAATACAATACAAATACATTATATTACTTCCGAATTGTCTTCCATTCGTATGAGAATTTTCATACTTTAGTAACCTCTTCACATTTCATATGGAGATTAGCGTCCCCAAAAAAACGGTGGTGTGTACGAGGCCTGAGTGTGATGGAAGAAGAAGGCCTCCTGTAGGAATGTTATCACTGCCTTGTCTTGTTGGGTGCAGTATAGAACGCAGTATAGAATTACGGGCTGTGGATTGTGGTTGTTTTGGTCGGAGTTCCATGTGGAAATTCTTCACCGGGGCCCTAACAAGCTGATTCGCATTCCTCTTTAATTCAATTTCCTTTTCTAAACAGCCTCATTAGAAATCAATTACACAGGATGAAGACGTATTCTGTGCAATAGGTAGAGCAGGTAATTGAGTTCTGCATGCCGGTTAGTTGGGTGTTACTCCACCGCCTGCAAGAGATACTTGTTAATGTGGTGTTTGTTAAGCGGTAAACACAGAATTATTGGATTAACATTGCTCTAAAAGTAAACTAAACCTCCTAAAACATCTTCATAGACTGGAGTAAAGATAAAGAAAACTTCTCTTTCTGCAAAAATACATTTTGTTCATTTTTAATTTCAGAGGTTTACAACCATTTTAACCACTTCGGGACCGCCCGCCGCCGTTATTCGTCGGTACTTTGAAGAGGGATATCATTGTTATGTCAGCAGCTAGCTACCATAACCCTGGTAACATCTTCTTCAGTGGGCGGTCCGCTTTTAGACAAAAGTGGTCTCTGCGGTGAATTAGACGCAAGATCACTTTTATCAACAGCGGGAGAGGGCCCGCCGCTTACCGAAGCCGCCAGTACCGATCAGATCCTGTGTCCTGTAGGATGGAGACAAGTGAGGGTAAGATGGCCCCCACCCGTCTCCATAACATTGCAGGCTGGAAGCGACGTCAAAACATCACTTCCGATCCGATTGCCTCTCGGGGGATCAGGAAGGAATTTTTTTCCCCTGTTGTAGCAAATTGGATCATGCTCTGCTGGGGTTTTTTGCCTTCCTCTGGATCAACTATGGGTATGGAGTTGGGTGCATGGGATTGTACTGTGTTTTTTATTTTGTTTGTTTATTTTTTTGTGGTTGAACTGGATGGACTTGTGTCTTTTTTCAACCGGACTAACTATTAGCTGGATTCACGTAGGGCGGCGTATGTTTCAGCCGGCGTAACGTATCATATTTACGCTAACGCAGCCGTAAGTTAGAGAGGCAAGTGCTGTATTCACAAAGCACTTGCGTCCTAAGTTACGGTGGCGTAGCGTAAATGGGCTGGCGTAAGCATGCCTAATTCAAATGTGCCACAAGGGGGCGTGTTTTATGTTAATGCTTCGTGACCCGACGTGATTGACGTTTTTAACTAACGGCGCATGCGCCGTCCGTGGACATATCCCAGTGTGCATTGATTCAAAGTACGCCGCAAGGACGTATTGGTGTCGACGTGAACGTAAATTACGTCCAGCCCCATTCACGGGCGACTTACGCAAACTACGTAAAATTTTCAAAATTCGACGTGGGAACGACGTCCATACTTAACATTGGCTAGGCCACCTATTTGTTCGACTAACTTTACGCCTGAAAACGCGTTACGTAAACGGCGTATCTTTACTGCGACGGGCAAGCGTACGTTTGTGAATAGGCGTATCTCACTGATTTACGCATTCTAGGCGTAAATCAGCGTTCACGCCCCTAGCGTCCGGCGGAACTAGACAGCTAAGATACGACGGCGCAGGCAGTCGTATCTTAGCTACATTTAAGTGTATCTCAATTTGAGAATACACTTAAATGTACGACGGCGCAGATTCAGAGTTACGACGGCGTATCTACTGATACGCCCGGCTTAACTCTTTCTGAATCTAGCTATATGTAACTATGTAACTTCCGCCCATAGCTCTTTTTTTACAAATGACATTTAATTGTATTTATTTTTTATTATATTTTTGTGTAAATATGAGATCTGAGATCTTTTTGACCACAAATCTCATATTTAAGAGGTCCTGTCATGCTTTTTTTCTATTACAAGGGATGTTTCCATTCCTTGTAATAGGAATAAAAGTGACACACTATTTTTTTTTCAAAAGAACAGTGTCAAAAATAAAAATAAGAGGTAAAATAAATAAGAAACATTTTTTTTTTTAAACGCATTCCGTCCCGCCGAGCTTGTGTGCAGAAGCGAACGCATACATGAGCAGCGCCCGCATATGAAAACAGTGTTCAAACCGCACAAGGGAGGTATCGTTAGAGCGAGAGCAATAATTCTAGCCCTCGATCTCCTCTGTAACTCAAAACATGCAACCTGTAGAATTTTTTTAAAGTCGCCTATGGAGATTTTTAAGGGTAAAGGTTTGTTGCCCTTCCACAAGCAGGCGTAATTTTGAAGCGTGACATGTTGGGTATCAATTTACTCGGCCTAACATTATTTTTTACAAGATACAAAAAAAAAATTGGCTAACTTTACTGTTTTTTTTTTTTTTATTACAAATATATGTATTCTTTCCAAAAAAAGTGTGCTTGTAAGGCCCCGTACACACGTCCGAGGAACTCGACGGGCAAAACTCAGCGTTTTGCTTGTCGAGTTCTGTGTGAAGCCGCAGAGGATCTCGGCGAGCCAACTTTCCTCATTGAACAACGAGGAAAAAGAGAACATGTTCTCTATTTGGCTCGACGAGTTCCTCGTCGGCTTCCTCGGCCGAAAGTGTACACATGACCGGGTTTCTCGGCAGAATTCAACTCCGATCGAGTTTCTGGCTGAATTCTGCCGAGAAACTCGGTCGTGTGTACGGGGCCTAAGACCGCTGTGCAAATATGGTGAGACAGAAAGTATTGCAACAACCGCCATTTTATTCTGTAGGGTGTTAGAATAAAAATATATAATGTTTGGGAGTTCTAAGTAATTTTCTAGCAAAAGAAAATCAGTTTTTAACTTGTAAACACCAAATCTCAGAAAGAGGCTCGGTCCTTAAAGGGGTTGTAAAGGTACAATTTTTTTCCCCTAAATAGCTTCCTTTACCTTCGTGCAGTCCTCCTTCACTTACCTCATTCTTCCATTTTGCTTTTAAATGTCCTTATTTCTTCTGAGAAATCCTCACTTCCTGTTCTTCTGTCTGTAACTCCACACAGTAATGTGAGGCTTTCTCCCTGGTGTGGAGAAAGCCTCTTGAGGGGGCGAGCAGGCAAGTCAGGACACTCTCTTCTTTGCAGATAGAGAAAGGAGCTGTGTGTTAGTGGGCGTCCTGACACTCCTGCTCGCCCCCTCCCCCTCAAGAGGCTTTCTTCACACCAGGGAGAAAGTGTTGCATTACTGTGTGGAGTTACAGACAGAAGAACAGGAAGTGAGGATTTCTCAGAAGAAATAAGGACATTTAAAAGCAAAATGGAAGGATGAGGTAAGTGAAGGAGGACTGCACTAAGGTAAAGGAAGCTATTTAGGAAAAAAATTGTACCTTTACAACCCCTTTAAAGTGGTAGTAAACTCTGTACTACCCCTTTAACCTACAGGTAAGCCTATAATAAGGCTTACCTGTAGGTATAAAGAATATCTCCTAAACCTTACAGGTTTAGGAGATATTCCCCCCGCAATGTGCCGCTGACTGCAGCGGCGCATGCGCAGCGGGGATCCTAGTCTAAAGGGCCGGCAGCCGCCGGACCTTGCCGGAGAGAAGTCTCCCGCGCGCATGCGCGGGAGTGACGACATCGCCGCTCCAGCCAATCACAGCGCTGGAGCGGCGAAACCCGGAAGACACGCCGAGGAAAGATGACATCTCCCTCGGCGTGGACCAGGTAAGTTACTCTCACCTCGTTCTATGGTAAGTATTTCATAATCAGCTAGTATGCGATGCGGGTGGGTGGAATGGATGCTTCATATAAAGGATTTGTTCAGTCGTGTTGCCAGTTTCTTTCCTATAAATGTATTTGCTTCCTCCCATGAAGCCCCTAAAGGTATCAGAGCAGATACTGTGTATATAGTGATCAGGAAGTAGTCATAAAATTTCAGCACTCGTAGGAATATGTTTATTCACTGCCGGAGTGAAACCACACGGACGGACGGACGGCCAGCGCTCACACTGAGTCACATCGAAACCCAAAGAATTAATATCTCAGGTACTGTAGTTCCTTTGTCCAGGACGTCATCTGAATAGTAAAAGGGGTCTTGTGTTATTCTCTCCCCCGACACAAAGAGTTTTTAAAGATATATATTTTTTTGTTTGTTTTAAATCTGTGTCAGGATATTGCTTTTTCCAAAATGTAAAATCGGCTCATTCTAGCTGCTTGGTGGGATGGGGGAAAGCTGCCGCATTCAAATCCCCATTTACATGAAACCGTGTCCCAGGCAGAATACCAAAGAAAGTTTTGTGTTTTGGGGCGGAAAAAGATTTATTTGCACAACGGACCTGCAAAGTTAATGTATAACTAAACCATATCTGTGAGTTTGTTATTTAATCATTTGCCGATCGCCGCACGAACATTTACGTTGGCAGAATGGCACGGGAAGGCAAATGGGCGTACATGTACATCCCTTTAAATTTGCCACCGTGCGGGCGTGCGCTCCTGCCGTGAGCTCCATGACTGTGCCCAAGACTCGATGTCTGCCGATGTCCCGCGATCGTGTCAAGAAGCTGCAGAACAGGGGGATGCCTGTGTAAACAAGGCATCTCCCTGTTCTGCCTTGTGACAGGACAGTGACCTACGTACTGCTCCCTGTCATTAGGAGCAGCGATCAGTGTCATGTCACATGTAGCCCAGCCCCCACACAGTTAGAATCACTCCCTAGGACACACTTAGCCCCTTTCTCGCCCCCTAGTGATTAACCCCGTTCCTGCCAGTGGCATTTACACAGTAATCAGTGCATTTTTATAGCTGCAACGTAGAGAGCATCCTGACTCTCCTGCTTGCCCCCTCCCCCCTCAAGGGAGGGGGCGAGAACGACACTCCACACCAGGAAGAAAGCATTGCATTACTGTGTGGAGCTACAGACAGAAGAACAGGAAGTGAGGATTTCTCAGAAGAAATAAGGATATTTAAAAGCAAAATGGAAGGATGAGGTAAGTGAAGGAGGACTGCACTAAGGTAAAGGAAGCTATTTAGGGATTTTTTTTTACCTTTACAACCCCTTTAAGTGTGTCCTAGGGAGGGATTCTAACTGTTAGGGGGTGTGGCTTACTGTGACACAACACTGATCGCTGCTCCTGATGAGAGGGAGCAGACGATCACTGTCCTGTCACTAGGCAGAACAAGGAAATGCCTTGTTTACACTGGCCTCTCCCCGTACAGCTGCTCTGTGACTTGATCGCGGGACACCGGCAGACATTGAGTGCCCGCACTGCGCAAAATTCAAAGTAACAGAAATATACGTTGTGTAATAATATGTAATATTATGCGTAGCCGTGCCATTCTGCCGACGTAAAAGTACAGGAGGTGGTCGGCAAGTGGCTATAATGATGGACGTTGATGGTCTCTGTTTGAGGCAATGAATTCTTTGCACTCTGACACATAGGTGTGTGCAGCCTATTGCATTAGGGTGTGCACCCCAAAGCTCAAAGGTGTGAGTGTGTGTATAAATATTTGGGGCAATAGACAGCGTAGGTAGAGCAGATGTCAGTAGGGCAGAGGTTGATGTCAGTAGTTTCTTTTTTTGATTTTTTATTACAACATTTTTAAAATTGCATTATTTTTTATAATATGTTTATACGATAATTTTTATTATTGTTTTTTACTATTTTGTTAGAAGCCCCATACAAAGAAAGGGACTGTGGACAGAGATTCCCCAGTCTCTTTCTCGCATCCAAGCAGCAGATGGAATGATTAGGGTGTGCCCAGGCACACCTGGCACACCCTGTGTGCACACCTATGCTCCGACACATGACATTCACCTTGATCAAATAAGCATGCTGATAGGAGGAGAGAGAGGAGTAACAGGGAGATGAGCTCATCGCTGTGCTGCTTCTTTGTTCACTGTCCAGTCCCAGGTTGGGGGCTCGTCCGGGATTACCTGGACTCAGAAATTGTAAGTTTAGTGTGCAGGCAACAGTCCATTTTGAGAAGGCAGTGTGAAATGCGTTTTAGTGCATTATACAGTTCCCTTATTTTGTTAAATTTATTTGAATTGCACAACGGTGCAAAGCGGTGACTGCCAATCTTTCAGTGCAGAAAAATGCCAGACACGAGCCCTAAATGTCTACCACTGTGATACTGCTGAGGATTCCAGGAGCTGAGAAGCAGCAGCACTGAAATGCTGGAAACTGACGGTCTCTGGTGGATGCAGTGGATTCTTCGCACTCCGACACATGACATTCACCTTGATCAAATAAGCATGCTGATAGGAGGAGAGAGAGAAGTAACAGGGAGATGAGCTCATCGCTGCGCTGCTTCTTTGTTCACTGTCCAGTCCCAGGTTGGGGGCTCGTCCGGGATTAGCTGGACTTAGAAATTGTAAGTTTAGTGTGCAGGCAACAGTCCATTTTGAGAAGGCAGTGTGAAATGCGTTTTAGTGCATTATACAGTTCCCATATTTTGATAAATTTATTTGAATTGCACAACGGTGCAAAGCGGTGACTGCCAATCTCCCAGTGCAAAAAAATGCCAGACACAAGCCCTAAATGTCTACCACTGTGAGACTGCTGAGGATTGCGGGAGCTCAGAAGCAGCAGCACTGAAATGCTGGAAACTGACGGTCTCTGGTGGAGGCAGTGGATTCTTCGCACTCCGACACATGACATTCATCTTGATCAAATAAGTCAAATCAGGCCAGTCATTATGATTTTGGATGGAGAAGAAAGAGATGCAGAGTAGCGGTTCCATATGCATCTATAATCAAACCTCCATTAGCTCATTTGTTCGTGTTTGTTTTATTTCTCAGCAAGGTTAATGTTTATTTTATGAGATGAAAAGGAGAATGAAATGGCCCCTAATCTTACGTCGTATCCATAGCCGAGGTTTATCATTTAACATATGGTTATGATACACTTTTTTTCCAGTTTCACTTGCAGCCATCACAATACCAGCTAAGTACTGAATTATGGGCAACGTGGAATGGATTTGTGTAGTGAATTAACCCCCCACCCATTCCGAACACTAAACAGACTTCTTTTTAAAGAGCACCTGTACTGTGCTGATATTGCGACGCAAGATGTTGGGGGCGGAGATTTGATTCTTCCCGTGATAAGGATGTTGGTACATTTGGGAAGTTTTAACCCTCTCGCATTTTTGTGTATTTTTTTTTGCGAACAAGTTTAAAAAAATGTTTTAAGCCTGAAAATTTCTTCCACCGTTTTTTTTTTTAAAGCCAGCAGCTACAAATACTGCAGCTGCTGACTTTTAAAATATGGACACTTACCTGTTCAGGGCACCTGCGATGTCGGCACCCGAAGCCGATCTGTCCCTCGGCTCTCGGGTGCTGCCCCCGCCATCTTCGGTAAGGGAATCAGGAAGTGAAGCCTGGTTTCCCACTGCACATGCGTGAGTCACGCTGCGCGATCTGAATGGTCCCTGCTGTCATCTGGGACATGTGTGACAGGAAGGGCCAGATATGGCCGATACATCCGCAGATACTGTGGAGATCTATGCCCGTAAGTGGGAGCAAATACCTGGATTACACAGGTATCTGCTCCCTCCTCCCCTCTGAAAGGTACCACATGTGACACCGGAGGGGGGGGGGATTCCGAAAAGCGGAAGTTCCATTTTAGGGTGGAACTCCACTTTAAGACCCCTCATATATACAGTTTAACCTCAGATTACGAGTATAATCTGTTCCAGGAGTATGCTCGTAATCCAAAGTACTCGCATATAAAAGCGAGTTTTCCCATTGAAGTCAATAAAAACTAAAATAATTTGTACAGCATTAAAGCGGGAGTTCACCCATTTAAAAAAAAAAAAAAATCTCCCCTTAGCTTCCTGCTCGTTCGGTCTAGGGGAATCGGCTATTTATATTAAAATATGTGCAGTACTTACCCGTTTTCGAGCTGCATCTTCTCCGTCGCTTACGGGTATGGGTCTTCGGGAGCGGGCGTTCCTTCTTGATTGACATTCTTCCGAGAGGCTTCCGACAGTCGCATCCATCGCGTCACTCGTAGCCGAAAGAAGCCGAACGTCGGTGCGGCTCTATACTGCGCCTGCGCACCGACGTTCGGCTTCTTTCGGAAAATCGTGACGCGATGGATGCGACCGTCGGAAGCCTCTCGGAAACCTGTCAATCAAGAAGGAACGCCCATTCCCGAAGCCCATACCCGGAAGCGACGGAGAGGATGCGTCTCGTAAACGGGTAAGTACTGCACATATTTTAAAATAAATAGCCGATTCCCCTAGTAATAACGAGCAGGAATCTAAGGGGGAAAAGTGCCCTCTAAGGGTGAACCCCCGCTTTAACTTCAATGGGATGCAATACCGAATGCGGCCAGAGGTTGGGGGCGCCAGAGAGCGCCAAAAACGTCCGTAAAGGCCAGAGGACACTTTGGTTCATTTCCTGCACTCCCGTTTTTCAGGCCAAATGAGATACTGCAGGCCAATGTTCGGCTTTTCTCGGCTCCTGTGCCCCATACCTCAGGCCTATTTCGGCTCTGCTCGGTATCTGCGCCCCCGTACCTCAGGCCAAATGAGGTACCGCAGGCCTATTTTCAGCTCTGCTCGGCTTCTGCGCTAAATTTTAATCCGACTTCAATTCTGTGCATCTTCACCTTTACACATTTCACTATCTAAAGTTAGCACATTGCACTTTTTTTTGGGAGCAGCTTTCTCTATAACTATAACATTTTCACAGCATAGTCATATGACTGTTTATTGCATTTTGGCTAAATCTGGAGTTCTTATCAAAAGCCAAGATGGAAAAAAAACAACTAAAGGCTCCTTTATTACAGAATAAATAAGTACCAAATCCAGTTACAATACTATGCAATGCAAAAGCCTCATAAAAAAACAACTCGCTTTTACCTTCACTGACTGAGCCAAAACCTCCTTTATTTGTATCTCACACACTCTCCCTCCCAGACACTGCAGCTCATAGTGGGAGGGTTTCAGCAGCAGAAGCAGTGCTGTCAATCCAGAAAGCAGTGGGCAGGACTAGGTGTGTCCAGGTGCCGACTGACAAGTTACAAGCTTGTGATTCAGCAGTGACAATGTTAATAGCCACACCCCCTGCAATATCGTTTCCTCCCACTCTGTAAGAAAGCACTGCCTACATAGGAGTGACAACTCTGTTCTGAATTCAGGACAACATCATTGTCACCCCACCACAACAAGCTGCATTATGTGGACTTCACTGGCAGGATCAACAGGTATTTGTGGAACCTTTCAGGCAGACTATGAGAATATTGGAAGTGCAGATGCATTTATAATTAGGCTCTGCCAGACTTTTTTTTTAATGGGAGGTCATAGTTTTATTTTAATGGGGAATAGAAGCATTTTCTCTTACACAAGCTGCACACATCTCTTGACCCAAAGGTTTACTATCAGTGATTCTTTTATGAGCAGCTGACAAATAGGATAAAAGGATGCTGATCCAGCGATGGTTGGTGGTGACTTTAATACATGGAATTACAACAGCTGTATTGTAAGTAAGTGCCGAAGTGCCCCGCACTGAACACTCATACCAAGTTCTTATCGCAGCGTCACTCCATAAACAGCCCATTAAAGTCAAATGACTTCTGATTCCCACTCTGTGGGATGTTTCTGCACATCCGCACAACAAGAGAACGCCAGTGATTTCTGTGCCGGGACATGGATTTCGGGGGGAAACACAGATGTATGGCTTTGTGTGTCTGTGTTTATGAAAGAATAACTGTATGTGATACTACTTATAACTAGAGTTGTCCAGATACCACTTTTTTAAGACCAAGTACCAGTATCGATACTTTTTTTCAAGTACTCGCCGATACCGATTACCGATACTTTTTTTAATCTCATGTGACAGTGGCACATGTGTCAGTGTTTTTTCTTTTTTCATTTTTTACAATTTTTTTTTTTTTTTTTTACAATAGTTTTTTTTTGTGTTTCTTTTTTTTTTCTCAATGTTTTATTTTTTTAAGGGGGGGGGGGACAGTGTCAGTGTGTTTTTTTTTATTTTATTTTTTATTATTTTTTATTATTTTTTTTATTATTTATCGCAGTTTCTTTTTTTTTATCAGCCCTGTTGGAGGGCTATGGTGAGATATCAGGGGTATTAACAGACCTCTGACCTCTCCCCTTTGAGTAAGGGAAAGGGACTAGGGACACATATTCCCCAGTCCCTTTCTCAGTAGCCTCAGCTGCACTGAAAATGAATGGAGAGAAGACAACGGCTCCTCTCCATTCATAAACTGAAACATTGTAGTTTATGATGTTTCAGTTATGTAATGGATCACTGACTCTGTACATTCGGAAAAGGTAGGACCCGGATTTACCGGCTCCTACCTCCTCTCTCCATCCTGACAGATCGAAGGGGACAGCAGCACGGAGGGGGAGAAGAGAGGGGGACACGGAGGAGAAGAGAGGGGGACACGGAGGAGAAGAGAGGGGGACAGCACCACAAAGGGGGACACGAAGGAGAAGAGAGGGGGACAACAGCACGGAGGAGGACACGGAGGAGAAGAGAGGGGGACAGCACCACAAAGGGGGACACGAAGGAGAAGAGAGGGGGACAACAGCACGGAGGAGGACACAGAGGAGAAGAGAGGGGGACAGCACCACAAAGGGGGACACGAAGGAGAAGAGAGGGGGACAACAGCACGGAGGAGGACATGGAGGAGAAGAGAGGGGGACAGCACCACGAAGCGGGACACGGAGGGGAAGAGAGGGGGATAGCACAACGAAGGGGGACACGGAGGAGAAGAGAGGGGGGACAACAGCACGGAGGGGGACACGAAGCAGAAGAGCGGGGGACACGGAGCAGCACTGAGGGGGACACGGAGCAGCATGGAGGGGGAGAGCAGCAGAACGGAGGGGGACTGGAGGAGGATGTGGGGACAGTCAGCGGTGATCGTGTGTGGGAGTTACAAGCACCGATCACCGCTGATTTCACTAAAGCAGCGGAAAGCCGGACTTTGAAACCTATACAGGGTGATCATTGCTTGTAACTCTCCCACTGCACTGATCACCCTGACTGCCCCGGTATCGGGTGAAGCATCGGAGCATTTGCTCGAGTGCAAGTACTTGGGCAAATGCTCGGTATTGGTACCGATACTAGTATCGGTATCAGGACAACCCTACTTATAACGACTAGTTTTAGGCCACATTGGGACACCTGGTAATGCACATGCTTGTCCCAAGTAATTAAACAATGTGAATTCCATTATTAAAGTGATTGTAAACTTAAAAAAAATAATAATAATAATTGTGTTATACTTACCGGCTCTGTGCAATGGTTTTGTGATACTTATAAATACAAGGGGGCACTGTGATTACAGAGAAAAGTAAGGGGGAGCATGACTGCAAGGAGCACTTTGAAGGGGGGGTGTGATTGCTAGGGGCACTGTAATCTACAGGGGCACTACAATCTACAGGGGCACTGTGATATAAAGGGAACTGAACTGTAATCTACAGGGGCACTGTAATCTACAGGGGCACTGTAATCTACAGGGGCACTACAATCTACAGGGGCACTGTGATATAAAGGGAACTGCACTGTAAAGGGACACTATAATTATTACAGTGCAGTGCTCTTTATATCACAGTGCCCCTTTACATTACAGTGCAAAGGACCAACTCTGTGAATATTCCGTCACCAGCAGCCCTCGGTCCCTGTAAAAATTGGCTACTCAGTCTAAAATGCCCAGGCCTATTTTTGTCCCAGTCCAGGGCTGCTTGGACATATTGCAGCCAGGCACCTAGCATTTCAGTAGGAGGGCAGTGTTACCAGCCCTGATCTCTTTCTCCATACAGGTTTTCTTTAAAAGCAACATCAGGTAATTCTTCTATAAAATGTATACAGCTATCAGTCCAGGTGGTCCGACATCACTTCTGTGTCTTTACAACAAATAAACGTGTATGTGACAAATCACACAGCTTATATTTTCTGCATTAATCACACATTAGAAGAAATAAAACCGATAAATATACCAGTTTACCCTGCAGGCTCTGATTTTGTTTATATGTTTGTATTTTTTTATTTTTTTACTTCTGATCCTTTCATTACACTGATGTCACACAGAAAATATTTTATATCCAGTAAATTAAAACTCCAGGGAGCCATTAAAAGCAACGGTTGCTAATTTGTAGCCTGCCAGTTTTTCAGCGCTGTCCAAAACTTCATATAGGCTGGAAAGAATGACTTTACTGTCTTCTTACAAATATGTGATCTTAAGGAAAGTGGGGACAGAACAGTACAGGTTTTAACTTATATTGGTATATACAGTATCTCACAAAAGTAAGTACACCCCTCACATTTTTGTAAATATTTTATTCTATCTTTTCATGTGACAACACTGAAGAAATGACACTTTGCTACATTGTAGTGAGTGTACAGCTTGTATAACAGTGTAAATTTGCTGTCCCCTCAAAATAACTCAACACACAGCCATTGATGTCTAAACCACTGGCAAAAAACATGAATTTACCCCAAAGTGAAAATGTCCAAATTGGGCCCAATTAGCCATTTTCCCTCCCCGGGGGGCTTGTGACTCGTTAGTGTTTCAAGGTCTGAGGTGTGTTAAATTTGGTGTTATCGCTCTCATGCCGCGTACACGCGGACGTTTTTTGTGATGAAAAACACACTGCATTAAATTGGTCTGCATAAGTGTATACTGTATATGTGGGTATGTGTGTATATCTGTATGTATGTGAATGTATGTGTATATCTATATTTGTGTATACAGTATATATGTATATATCTGTATGTATGTGACTATGCTGTATGTCTATATCTGTATAAGTGTATATCTGTATTTATGTCATAATTGTATATATGTGGGTGAATATTTCTATATTCTGTTCACAGAGTGATTGTTAAACTGCAGAATCAGATAAAAACATTGAAAATCAAAGGCTGCTATAAGAGGTTCTTTATCTTTGTTGACATACCTCCTTTGCGCACACAAAGTTAATAATTTCCCGGGTACTGCCCAGGTGGTCTAATAACAAAAATACAAGACGCTTCTCTTTTTCCCAATATTATAAATGATGGATTATTACTGAAGGAGAACCCCTCAGAGCGCAAAATACATCAGGGTGTCCAACCTTTTAAAGTGGATGTAAACTCTCCATACACCCAGTGAAGTGAACAGCCTCAGATGATACACAGAGATTAACCAAATCTCCCTACATAGGTTTTATATGTATACCTGCTGTCTTCACATTTATATACTGTTTAGAAAGTTGAGATTTTGTTAGGAGATTTTCTCTTCCTGGTTAACACAGAGTGTGATGTCTGGCCACACAGCCAAGATAGCTAACATTGCTGATTGGAGGAAAGGCACACACCCCCTCTCCTCATAGGCAGAGACTCTCAGAGCTGTTTTGTAATAGGAGCTGCTCTCTGCTAATCTATTTTAGCAACCTCCTTTGACAAAAGATTCAGGCTGCTTTTGTATAAAAAGTAAAAAAATATGTCAGGAGTTCTCAGGCTGATAACAGAGGAACCGTTCAGAAGAGAGCTATAAGGCCTCATTTCCACTGGCGTTTTTACAGCCACGTTTCTGAGCGTTTTTTACAGCTTAAAAACACCTGTCCATGTTATTTTATGGCTTCATACCCACATATGCGTTTTTGAGCTGCAAATGGCATAGGCGTTTTTGAGCTGTAAAAAAAACGCAGGACCAGGGCGTTCTGTGGCTCCTAAAACACAGCTGTAAAAACGTCAGACGTTTAAAAACGCGCAAAAACGCACAAAAACACACACAAACGCTAATGCAAAAACGCGTTTTTAACTCTTTTTCCTGGAATACCTAGCTTTTTTACAGCTCAATTTTAAAACGCCAGTGGAAATGAAGCCTTAGGCCCCGTACACACGAGAGGATCTATCCGCTGGAATTTATCCGCGGATCACTTTCAGCGGATAGATCCGCTGGTGTGTACAACCCAGCGGATATTTATCCGCGGATATTTTTCGGGCCGATGGATTTCCAGCAAATCAAAATTTCTTAGCATCTGCCTGGAGTTTGCATGTTCTCCCTGTGTCTGCGTGGGTTTTCTCCGGGTACTCCGGTTTCCTCCCACACTCCAAAGACATGCTGGTAGGTAAATTGGATCTCGTCCAAATTGGCCCAGTATATATGTATATATGTGTGTATGACTGTGTGTCCCTAGCGTGTCATGATCCTACGGGGTAAAAATGACCACACCAGCCAAGCAGATACTGGCTGGAAGAGGCGATTCAGTTTGCATGCGTTGCGCTATACAAGTCATTCATTCATTCATTCGCATGCCACCAGATGCAGATTGCCAGCCACATGCCACCAGATGCAGATTGCCAGTCACATGCCACCAGATGCAGATTGCCAGTCACATGCCACCAGATGGCCCCGGGCTGAACAGTGGTGATGTGGGCGAGCAGTGGGAGAAAATGTCATCTCTCTGCTCGCCTGCTTCTCCCCTAACTGTGTGGGCGGAAGTGCGGCGGGGCTGTGTGGGCGGAAGTGCGGTGATGGCTGTGATCTCTCTGCTCGCCCGCCACCGCCGCACCTCAGATAGCGCAGGCTTCGCGGCCCACCAGCAAACAGGCTGCGGCCCGGGGGTTGGAGACCCCTGGTCTATAGTACGGATTTTCCTCCGTCTGTGGAATCGGAGCATAGCGGACACCGATGAGATCGGGTTTCAGCGGATGTTCATCCGCTGACACCTGCTATCTCATAGGGATACATGTATGTCCCTTTTTCATCCGTAAACGGATGGATGAAAAAACGGACATACGGTCCACATGTGTGAAAGGGGCCTTAAACTGGAAGGAAATTTAGAAAAACGTTCAGGTGTAAAAATGTTACAACCTCTTCCTGTTATGCTTTCTTTACATTTAGAACATCAGTTTGATGAGAAGTTATTGCATAGGGTGGCGTCTTCAAAGAAAATGTTGACTCTGTAGCAGCGTTTACTGTATCAATCCGAGATGTCCACGGATTGTAAATGTATTTTTCTTAAATCCCAGGCTCTGCTGGTCTGGTGGCAGCTTCGTGATAAAACTGCTAATCTGGAAGGTGTGGGGACGTCATTCTCTGACCTTAGTTAATCTACGCTCCTCCGTCTCCACAACTGCAGCTTGTTCAGCCTCCTGATCTCTTTCAGTGTGTGGTTTCTTTATACCCTGGCCTAGAAGCAATAAATATTTGGGAATAAAGTAGCTGGTGTTCATTTAAGGTTAGTTTGGGGCTTGAGGATGTGATGAATAGGCTTTAATTTACATGCCGGCGGTTTGGTAAGTGGTGGCTTTTGCCACTAGACTGGCCAAAGCCACAGCAGTCACATGTAACTAGATCTAATGAGGTGTGCTCTCCTGAGTTTAGTGAGGATGGATGGAAAGTACAGAACTCTGGATGGGGCTTTTGATTCATTAATTAATAAAGAAAACTTAATCCTAAAAAATTGGAGGTCTGGGTTTATGAAGTTAATCCTCTCTAATTTTTTATTTTTTTGTAGGCCAGTTATTCCCCATAAACACACCATCATCACACCATCACACCATCAGACAGGCCAGTGCTTTAGAAGACATGGAGAAATCAGTGTTGTAATTCCTGCTTTTTGGAAATTGGTAGTTAGTTCTGACCAGAGGCGTAGCTTGAAGCTTGTGGCCCCCGATACAAAAGTTGACCTCTCCCCTGGGCTGTTCTCGCCCCGTGCTCCTCTCCATTCAGGAAATTGCTCACAGCTTATCCCCAGCCAATGAGAATGGAGGGGTGTGGACCGTGGAAGGCAAAGTAGAAGCCTAGTACTGGAGAGCTGCTGTGGGGCCCTTGGGCCTATCGGAGCTGGACTTTGTGAAGGAGATGATAATGATAGGGAGGCTGCAGGGGCCCCCTGGATCTAGGTGTGGGGTTGCGTTTGTGACCCCTGCAACCCCTTTTGCTACGCCCATGGTTCTGACCCTTAAAGTACCCTACAAACTGTGTCTGAGAAGGTTCACTGAGTCGAATGATAATGTAATTTCATTTTTTGCATCAAATATGGGAAAAGCCCACTACATATTTGTCATGTTCCCATTCAAACAACATGCCGAAAAATGTTTTTCTTTTAACATTTTTTACCTTTTTAGATGTTTCTCAGGAGAATGTCTCATGGCTGACTGCAAGCATTTCTGAACAATGTCAGAGTCAGTCTGTCCCAATAGAAAGAGTCTCCTCCCATTAACACGGGATGCAGGAGGCCAGCTATTAAATGATAAGGCCCCTTTCACACTGCCACGACTTGAAAGTTGCATGATTTTGCCACGATTGTGCCACTATTTCAGGGAATGGCTGTGTAAACTTGAGGTCTATGGATCTCAACTCACATCAAAGTCGGACCAAAGTAGTACAGGGACTACTTTGAAGTCGGTGCAAAGTCGCACAGATATGAATGGTTATCATTGGGAATCATGGGGTATGACTTGTCATGCGACTCTGATGTCCAAAGTCGCAGGAAAAGTCAAACAAGTGTGAAAGGGGCCTTAAGGCAAATGTTTTATTTTAGTTTTGGATAGAGTGGAGAGGGATTAGCATACTTGTCAGTTTTTATTGCCGTTAAGGAGATACCCCCTCTTTATTTGTCCTATTTACCATTATCATTGAAAGTGAAAGTAAAAAGAAATAGAGGGGAAATCTTCCAATGGGGACACTATTTCTGGTGACCTGGGGGTCCTCAAGGGATTACCTTAATTTGCAGGGATTTCTTCTCACTTCCTGTTTAGCTACGGGACAGGAAGTGAAGGGAAATCTCTGCAATGGGACACATGTGGCAAAAAAAATATTAAAATCTGACTGGGGTTATAACCCTTCCTAGCTCTATCCAAAATGAAGAACGTTTTGCCGATAGTTCTACTTTAGCAAATTAGAAATATTGTTGACCAATCGGAAGCTAAAGTATAATATGTGCAATTTTTTTTTCCTGTGTCTTGTTGGTGATGGTGTAAACCAGCCTTTCTCAAGCAGGGGTCTGTGAAACCCAAAGGTACCTCCTAGATGTTGTTAAAGGTTTCTTGAGCAGGTGAGAGTAGTAGTGGATTGATCATTTGACTGATGGTGCCCGCATAATTCTGCCACCGTCACTTGGCAAAGCAATTGGCATTGAACTATTTGAGCTTCTCTTCTTGTATCTCAGACACCACTGATATGAATGATCATGTTAGCTGTCTGTAAAGAGGTATTCTTCCTACTCTCCACCAATATAAAGGGTAGTCTTTCTACTCTGCTCCATTGCATGGGGGCACTACACTGACCATCACTGTAATGGGCGTTCTCTATACTGAATACCAGAGTAAGGGTGCCATTCTCATAATGACCACCAATATGGTTTCGCTAAGGTACAATGACCTGCTTTTATCATCCCTTTTAGAAGGGATTCTATGATACTTTTACATTAAGGGCTCCTTCATGGTATAAAGGTTGAGAACAAAAACAAGCCATGCATGGATCTCACCATGATATAACATAGGTGCCCCCTATCTCTAGCTGTAGCAAATTGTGAGAAATGTACAAATACTATTTGGCCTTATTGGAATGTTCATTTAATTCAGAGGTCTCCAAACTGCGGCCCGAGGGCCAGATGTGACACTTTGCTAGCCTTTATTCGGCCCTTGGGGCACTATTCCTCCCACTAATCCTCCCACTGACACCAACAATGGGGCACTACATCTTCCACCGATAGTAATAATGGGATACTATTCCTCGTACTAATAGGGGCACTACTTCTCCTTCTATTGACCACCAACCCTGAGGCCATATTTATTTTCACTGATGCTGAGCCCGTGACATTTTCTGCCCCTTGCTGGCCACAATCCGGCCCTCCTAAAGTGTGAAGAACAATAAACTGGCCCTTTGTTTGAAAAGTTTGGAGACCCCTGCTTTAATTGATAGCAGGTCACACATTACATATATAACATACGCTATTCGTTATTATAGTAGCTGGAGCTTTTATCACTTCCATTCTTAAGTGTTGATATAAAGTATATCCAGAAACATTTTCCTTCATACTCTTTCTGCTTCCACTACTATTTTGAAAAAAAAAAAAAACTTTATTAGTGTTGTTGCTGAGGCAACCGTGCAAACAACCAGAAAATCTAATTTGCCTGTCAACAGTGGCGGCAGCAGCCCAAAAGTTCCAGAATCTTCTGCTCATGAGCACTTACAAAATGACACAGTGACCTGATGCAGATGTTTCCTTGTCCTTACAAAAACAATACATTCATCACGACTCTTCATTTGATTACAATAAACACTTTATTTGGTACTATAAACACTCATTTTATTAAAGCATATCTATAGCCAACAACAAAAATGTAATATTGTAACTTGCCAGTTCTTAAATGTGGTGATTACATTTTTTTTATTTGTTTAGGCTTTTTAAATAAAATGTTCACCTGGTAATCCTGCCAATAACACATTTCCTGTCCTCGTGTGGCTATGCTCATTCCTCCACAGCATCTATGGAGGGAGCAATTGTTGTCACCCAGTCTGGACTTTAAAAATGTAGGGGAGATTATTAGCTTCCAGAAGGAAGATAACATTGTTGCTTCCATGTCAGCTTGTAGGTCTGATAGGTATATGAGCGCTAGGTCAGTGTGAATAGAGATTGTTTTTTTTTTCACAGTGGAATATCAAGCTAGGTACCCAGTTATTGGCTTAGCCTGCTGCCTCTCCAGTCATGATAGTCAAATTGCTCAACAGATAAACAACTTCTTGGTGCTGTGTAGCACCAAATACAAACTTGTATCTTGCTTGAAAATTGTTGAAAAGATTTATTTGGTAAGGACATCAATTTAGCCAAAGCATTTCGGGGGAAATTACTCCTCCTTCTTCAGGGCTTCAACAAAGCTTTATAATGCGATCTTGATTAAAAAATAAAAAAATATAGAAAGGCCTAAAGTTTTTGTAAACCTTCATGTTTTTTCACCTTAATGCATCCTATGCATTAAGGTGAAAAAACATCCGCTACTTACCCCCCCCCCCCGAGCCCCAGTTTACTTACCTGAGCCCTCAAAAGTCCTGCATCGAGAACGCGATTAACTCCAATTAAGTGAGGGCCAGCGGCGGGCCGAGTCATGGACGCCGAATGGAGGACTCGGGAGTGCGCCCGCAAGATAACCCACCTGGGAAAGCGCTTCCCACAGGGGTTAGTGATGTGGTGAGGAGCCGAGACAGCCTCTGAGAGACCCCAGAAGACGTGGATCGGGGCCACTCTGTGCAAAACGAGCTGCACAGTGGAGGTAAGTATAACTTGTTTGTTATTTAAAAAAACAAACAAACTCGTACAACCCCTTTAATTGGGACTGGATTGCGGCAAGCATGTCCTAGTGACAATGTAAACAGCTGGTTAGAGTTCTTATTCTCTATTTTTTCTTTTATTAGTACTTACCTGTTGGGCTTGTAACAAGTTGTAGGTCTCATTTATGATGTGTTCCCACCCAGGCTTGCTAAGGCGGCTTAATGTAAATCAGCCTTTCTACCGATATAGGGCCTTTTGGGTGGAAGGAGTCCAGGTCAGGCAGAGTAGATGCTGTTGAAAACAGCAAAAACCCACATTCTTGGGAAGGATTTGACCACATAACCCACTGTGTGTGTAGTGGCGTGGGGAGTTCCTTTGCCTTTTGAGTGGTGCACAAGAGTGCTCTTAGTTGGGAAAGAATACCATATGAGCTATTCTGCAGTTTGCTGAGATCATAGACTAGAGGCTTTAAGCCACTGGTGGGTACTGTGACTCTCCTCCTGGTGCTGGTAACAATGCCTTATGAAGAGTAAGATGCATGTGATGACTTGCTGTTGGAAATGTTGTGTTATGCATGGTTGATGTACCCTTAGGGCTGCCATCAGGGGGGTACAGCCTATACAACTGTAAGGGACCCACCCTGGCCAGAAGAAGGCAGGACGGGTGACGGGGAGCTGTGTTGTGCAATATAGAAATGATCTTGCAGCTTCTGCTGATTTTTGTGTCATTGAGCTCAGACATTGAGTTCCTTACTGCCACCGCTGGCTACTATGTGCATATGTACCCCTCATGTGAGCTGCCTGTACTGTGTCAGCAACATGTCAGCTTTGTGAAAACGAGTTGGGACTAGGTAGGCCAATTTCCTTTACAAGTAGGGGCTGTGAAGTAAAGGGTGGGGGCTGTTTGTGTACAGGGAGGGGCCAGAGGTTTGTTTGTTTACAGATTTGTGTATGTACAGTGAGGAAAATAAGTATTTGAACACCCTGCTATTTTGCAAGTTCTCCCACTTGGAAATCATGGAGGGGTCTGAAATTGTTATCGTAGGTGCATGTCCACTGTGAGAGACATAATCAAAAAAAATAATCCAGAAATCACAATGTATGATTTTTTTAACTATTTATTTGTATGATACAGCTGCAAATAAGTATTTGAACACCTGAGAAAATCAATGTTAATATTTGGTACAGTAGCCTTTGTTTGCAATTACAGAGGTCAAACGTTTCTTGTAGTTTTTCACCAGCTTTGCACACACTGGAGGAGGGATTTTGGCCCACTCCTCCACACAGATCTTCTCTAGATCAGTCAGGTTTCTGGGCTGTCGCTGAGAAACACGGAGTTTGAGCTCCCTCCAAAGATTCTCAATTGGGTTTAGGTCTGGAGACTGGCTAGGCCACGCCAGAACCTTGATATGCTTCTTACAGAGCCACTCCTTGGTTATCCTGGCTGTGTGCTTCGGGTCATTGTCATGTTGGAAGACCCAGCCTCGACCCATCTTCAAAGCTCTAACTGAGGGAAGGAGGTTGTTGCCCGAAATCTCGCAATACATGGCCCCGGTCATCCTCTCCTTAATACAGTGCAGTCGCCCTGTCCCATGTGCAGAAAAACACCCCCAAAGCATGATGCTACCACCCCCATGCTTCACAGTAGGGATGGTGTTCTTGGGATGGTACTCATCATTCTTCTTCCTCCAAACACGGTTAGTGGAATTATGACCAAAAAGTTCTATTTTGGTCTCATCTGACCACATGACTTTCTCCCATGACTCCTCTGGATCATCCAAATGGTCATTGGCAAACTTAAGACGGGCCTTGACATGTGCTGGTTTAAGCAGGGGAACCTTCCGTGCCATGCATGATTTCAAACCATGACGTCTTAGTGTATTACCAACAGTAACCTTGGAAACGGTGGTCCCAGCTCTTTTCAGGTCATTGACCAGCTCCTCCCGTGTAGTCCTGGGCTGATTTCTCACCTTTCTTAGGATCATTGAGACCCCACGAGGTGAGATTTTGCATGGAGCCCCAGTCCGAGGGAGATTGACAGTCATGTTTAGCTTCTTCCATTTTCTAATGATTGCTCCAACAGTGGACCTTTTTTCACCAAGCTGCTTGGCAATTTCCCCATAGCCCTTTCCAGCCTTGTCGAGGTGTACAATTTTGTCTCTAGTGTCTTTGGACAGCTCTTTGGTCTTGGCCATGTTAGTAGTTGGATTCTTACTGATTGTATGGGGTGGACAGGTGTCTTTATGCAGCTAATGACCTCAAACAGGTGCATCTAATTTAGGATAATAAATGGAGTGGAGGTGGACATTTTAAAGGCAGACTAACAGGTCTTTGAGGGTCAGAATTCTAGCTGATAGACAGGTGTTCAAATACTTATTTGCAGCTGTATCATACAAATAAATAGTTAAAAAATCATAAATTGTGATTTCTGGAATTTTTTTTTTGATTATGTCTCTCACAGTGGACATGCACCTACGATGACAATTTCAGACCCCTCCATGATTTCCAAGTGGGAGAACTTGCAAAATAGCAGGGTGTTCAAATACTTATTTTCCTCACTGTATATACGGGTAGGGGGGCTGACATGTATACAGGTGTGGGGGTGGGGCTGACATATATACATGTGTAAGAGGGGCTGACATATATACAGGATTGACGGGGGGGTTGAGATATATACAGGATTGGAGGGGGGACTGAGTGCGTACAGGTGAAGTGGCCAGTGTGTGGACTCATGGGATGGCCCATGGGCAAACCCTGTGGAATGTTGGTCAGGCTCATGGGGGGCCCAAGCCTACAGCTGTGTTAGGGGCCCAAAAAATTCTGATGGCTGCCCTGAGTATCTTTATCTGTTATGGGAAGTCATGCACTGTACATGTTGTGCAAGTTGCAAAGTAAATATTTTCTGCAATTGAGTATTCTGGGTTGGTCGCCATTTTTTCTAAGAAGACAGTGATGTAGACAGGGCTTGGATAAATAAATTGGTAGCAAGCTCTGAAGAGAAGGCGGTAGGTGGATGGACATGGATAGAAAGACCTGTGGTGTGGAATGGTGGAGTATACCGTCTCCTGAAAATAGCTATCTAGTTGGGGGCATTTGCTTTTCTGCATTGGCCCCAACACAGTGACCTAGAGCTACTGTTACTAGAGAGGGCTCTTATTGAGAACGTTTCCCTTGTAAAACTGAACCATGAAGTAGTCAGCTTTAGTTTATGACCTGGGTTATTGACCCGCTATACAAGTCTTTGCAACTTACAGTTCTTGCAAGTTCCAAGGCTTAGGCCCCGTACACACGACCAAGTTTCTCGACAGAATTCAGCCAGAAACTCGATCAGAGCCGTATTCTGCCGAGAAACTCGGTCGTGTGTACACTTTTCGCCGAGGAAGCCGACTAGGAACTCATCGGGCCAAATAGAGAACATGTTCTCTATTTCCTCGTTGTTCAATGAGGAAAGTTGGCTCGCCGAGATCCTCGGCGGCTTCACACAGAACTCGACGAGCAAAATGATGAGTTGCAAGTTCCAAGGCTTAGGCCCCGTACACACGACCGAGTTTCTCGACAGAATTCAGCCAGAAACTCGATCGGAGCCGTATTCTGCCCAGAAACTCGGTCGTGTGTACACTTTTCGCCGAGGAAGCCGACGAGGAACTCGTCGGGCCAAATAGAGAACATGTTCTCTATTTCCTCGTTGTTCAATGAGGAAAGTTGGCTCACCGAGATCCTCGGCGGCTTCACACAGAACTCGACGAGCAAAACGATGAGTTTTGCCCGTCGAGTTCCTCGAACGTGTGTACGGGGCCTTAGACAAATTTGCTAAAAAGGGGCATAACAGGCAGAATCAGACCACTTGCTTCAACCTTTAACTAACATATCACTTTTGGGTGGACTGACTCTTTAAAAAGTGACTTTTAACAGCTCTGACTTGTATTACAAAATAATCATGCAAGTTCTCTATTCCCCCCGCTGTTGCTGGCTTGCGATCTTTGGCCAGACGGAGCAGGTGACAACTCCCCTTTGTAACACTACCTTTAATTAAATGCATATTTATAAAAATGGTCTTTCGTTTATTTGTCTGTAAGGACAGTCGGCTTGGCACGCATCCATCATTAAACTCTTCTGAGGCTCTGTCACGACTTATGATTTAAATAGCGTTCAAGCTAAATGATTTCCCATGCAAACCTTACACTCCCAAGACCCCTTGTATGAAATCTGCCTCTCTTAATATTCCATTTCATACACAGAACCCTTTTGCACACCATTAGATCCTGTGCAAGGTTCCTCACTTGCTGTCAGCCTGTCTCACCAACACTGAGTTTTGTCTGTGACTGCCCAGACAGCCTGTACTGTGCTTCTAGAAGAACTAAGGGCCTGCTAGGAATTTATGACCTGTTTAGGGATAAGGCAGCACGTGCCAATTTGGTGCCCCAAAAGCTCCTATTTACACAACATCAATATTAATCAGCTAAAGACCGATGGAGGAGTGACCTTTTTACTACAAGATACTGAAAACAGGTTCTGTTTTATTAGAAGAGAGTGAAACTTAACCTAAGGTGACAAGATTTTTTTAAATTAAATCCGGGGACATATTTTTTTTTACTAGTAATGGCGGCAATCAGTGACTCATAGCTGGACTGCAATATTGTGGTGGACAAATCGGACACACAGGGGCAGATTCACGTAGATCGTCGCAAAATTGTGCGGGCGTAACGTATCTCATTTACGTTACGCCTCCGCAACTTACATGGGCAAGTATTTGGTTGTGAGTGTCACCGGCGCAAAATAAGATAAAATGAATATGAATATAAACCGTGATCTGCTGCAGTACTGTGTGCCCTTGGTAGGGGTTAATAGTGCATAGGAAAAAATGTTACTGCGCTGATCTAACTGATCACTCTTTCACAGGAGCACTGTGGCATATTGATTGATGTGTATGCCGATACACCAATTTATATTTGTGATTCAAAAACTGTGTCACATATGCATGATTTAAATTTAATTTATATATTTTCACAGATTGTTTGTATTTAGGTTATTCACATTTAAGATTGGGCACATTGTGGCCCCGATATATATATTCCACTTATGGTTGAGGGTGTATTATATTAAGTCACAGCTTACATGGGCAAGTGCTGTATTCTCAAAGCACTTGCTCCGTAAGTTGCGACGGCGTAGCATAAATCACCCGGCGGAATTCAAATTCGGCGGGTAGGGGGCGTGTATCATTTAAATGAAGCGCGTCCCCGCGCCGAACGAACGGCGCATGCGCCGTCGGTAAAATATCCCAGTGTGCATTGCTCCAAATGACGTCGCAAGTACGTCATTGGTTTCGACGTGAACGTAAATGACGTCCAGCCCCATTCACGGACGACTTATGCAAACGACGTAACTTTTTAAAATTTCGACGCGGGAACGACGGCCATACACATTGGCTGCGCCTCATATAGCAGGGGCAACTATACGCCGGGAAAAGCCTAACGTAAACGTTGTAACTTTACTGCGTCGGCCGCGCGTACGTTCAGGAATTCGCGTATCTAGCTAATTTGCATACTCAACGGGGATTTCAACGGAAGCGCCACCTAGCGGGCCAAAAAAAATATGCACTTAAGATCCGACGGCGTAAGAGACTTACGCCTGTCGGATCTAATGGATATCTATGCGTAACTGATTCTAAGAATCAGTCGCATAGATACAACGGCTCAACGCAGAGATACGACGGCGTATCTAGAGATACACCGTCGTATCTCGGGTTGAGAATCTGGGCCTAAGTGACACTTTGTGGGAACCAGTGACACTAATACAGTGACCTACTAAACTAGTAGGTGCGGTGGAGGGGGGGGGGGGTTTATTCATATTTTTTTTTATTTTTTATTATTCTGCACTGACTGTCTTTGAAATTGTCCCAGCCCCTGTTCAAATCCAATCCAGGGACAGACTTGGTCCGGGGACAGTGTCCTCAATCCTGGGGCCGGCCCCCGGAAACCAGGGATGTCTGGTCACCCTAACTTAACCTTCAAGTGCTAATCAGCTCAGAAAGGGCCTATGATCCACATACTGCATAAAAAATAAATGTTTATTATATGTAGCAGTAAGAGGTGGTTTCTTTGGACAGTTACATTTTTACTCAAAGCGGAGTTCCACTTATGTTTTAGTTTATTAAAAGTCAGCAGCTACAAAAAGTATAGCTGCTGACTTTTAATAAACCGACACTTACCTGCCCCGCGGTCCAGCGATGCGGCCGTCCGGAGGCTCGGTGTTGTGTCCCAGAAGATCGCTGGCAGGGAGGGGCCGTCTAGGGCGAGAGGAGGAGTCGCCTAGGCGGACGAAAATAGGAAGGAGCAAGTGGGATAGAAAGTCCCACTAATAAGAGGGTACACATCCCCCCTCTTGAAATGACATGCCAAATGTGGCATGCCAGGGGGCGAGGAGTGCTTAAAGGGGTTGTAAAGGTAAAAAAAAAAAAAATCCTAAATAGATTCCTTTCCCTTAGTGCAGTCCTCCTTCACTTACCTCATCCTTCCATTTTGCTTTTAAATGTCCTTATTTCTTCTGAGAAATCCTCACTTCCTGTTCTTCTGTCTGTAACTCCACATAGTAATGTGAGGCTTTCTCCCTGGTGTGGAGTGTCATGCTCGCCCCCTCCCTTGGACTACAGGAGAGTCAGGACGCTCTCTACATTGCAGATAGAGAAAGGAGCTGTGTGTTAGTCCAAAGACTATCAAGGACTCTTGCTTGGGCTTCCCCCATCTTCTCCCACCCGCACCTCTCACTCTCTGCAGCCTACCCAGCCGTCACCCAGAGACACAGGTGACTGACACAGACTACAATGCTACTCGCCCTACATAGCAAATTGACACTTTAAAGCCAGGACTCCTCCAGCTGTTTAAACACCTGCTGCAGAGGGCTCTGAAGCACATCTCAGATCTCATTACTGATGCGGATCAGTAATTCACGGGAATTGGGCCAATGCACTGCCGATCTGGAGGACGGAGTAGATAACTTCGACAACACTACTCAAAACCATGCTGGTGAACTGAAATCTCTCAGGGAAGAGAACCTGGTCCTAAAGTCCCATCTTGAAGATTTCAAGAACAGAGCTAGACCTAAAGTCTATCATGACAGCACTGTTTTAATAATTACTGCCTTCTATCGGGGTGGTTATCCCCTCGCAAACCTAATGGCCCACTATGCGATATTAGTGCAAAATTACACTATTTTTGCACAAAAGAGCAGTTTCTGGCTGCAGAGTGAGGAAAAGATTTGTTCATGTTTCAGGGCCAAAGTTACCAACTCTTTAGCGCCGCTTACAATCATCTGAACAGCATGCCATGAAACCCTATCTTCAAATTTTAATGCAACATCATATTTCCTACAAATGGGGCACTCCTTTTCCTGTCCGCTTTGTAACAAAGGATCCAAATACACCTGCAGCTACCCTGAGGAACTCCAGACTACCCTGCTGGATCTCCAGTTGGTGACCCCTGCGCCTTAATTTTTTTTACACCAAACATTTATTTGGTTACTTACATTTATTTGCATTACGCTTCCTGTTTTTTTGAGACACTGGTGAGAGGCCCCAGCTGTCTCCTGGGAAGGCTACATGCTAAATAAACTGAAAGACCTATGAATAAATGGTTGTGGAACGAATCATCTGGATTTCCATTATTTCTAATGGGAAAATTCGCTGTGATATACAAGTGCTTTGGATTACAAGCATGTTTCCGTAACAAATTATTAGCTAGATTCACATAGATTGCCGCAACTTTAAGGCGGCGTAGCTTAAGGCATTTAAGCTACGCCGCCGTAAGTTAGCGAGGCAAGTACATGATTCACAATGTACTTGCCTGCTAAGTTACGGCGGCGTAGCCTAAAGCGCGCGGGCGTAAGGGCGCCTAATTCAAATTTGTCTAAGGGGGCGTGTTTTATGATAATGAGGCTTGACCCGACGTGACTGACGTTTTTTTTCAACTGCGTGTGCGCCTACATTTCCCAGTGTGCATTGCGGCTACGTCCGCCGCACGGGCCTATTGATTTCGACGTGGACGTAAACAACGTAAATCCCTATTCACGGACGACTTACGCAAACAACGTAAACATTTCGAATTTCGACGGCGGCCATACTTAACATTACTATTCCATCTATTTGATGGAATAACTTTAGGCCTGTAATGCGTTACGTAAACGGCGTAAATGTACTGCGGCGGCCGAGCGTACATTCGTGAATAGGCGTATCTACTGATTTACATATTCTACGCCGACCGCAATGGAAGCGCCACCTAGCGGCCAGCCTCAATATTGCAACCTAAGATAGGACAGCGCAAGCCGTCGTATCTTAGATATGTTTAAGCGTATCTCTGTTTGGGAATACACTTAAACACATGTCGGCGCAGATTCCGAGTTAGGTTGGCGTATCTACTGATACGCCGACCTAACTCTACCTGAATCTAGCTATATGCTCGCAATCCAAGGTCTTACTGTATTGAGCGTCTATTTTTTTTTTTTGTAGGGTCCTGTTCTTCTCTTTGGTAGTTATATGTATTTTGATATCCAGCCTGTAGTTATGTGTTAATCTCTATTTCACCTTGTTTTAGATGTGATATATTATATCAAATATCCCTTGTGGTGTGTTGTATTCCTGTGTGTTCAGGGCAGATTGAAATGGGGGCTCTGTAGCATTTTATAGAAAGTCTCTGAGCGCTTTGCCTCAGTTGAAATCATTATCCCTCAAATGGCGGTCATCACGTACGTAATCTCAGCGAAATCGAACTTTGCATTCCATTGCGTGCTAATGATATTTAAGTAAACAGACACAAACAGTTGTGACCTAAATATAGTAACGGGTAACTACGACACGCCGTCCCGCAGGCTCTGGATTGCCAAAATCTGATAAATACTTTGAATCCTGTTTATTTACTGGCCAGTAATCATGCACACAGCTGTAATTGTATCTCATCTCTGAATTGACGTCTTCCTGTAGGCCTAGGCTTAGAAATCTGGTTTGCATCAGATTGCGTTTTACAAACATTGTCAGTAAATTAACTCAGAGGAATTTGCATTGTCGTTTATTAAACAAACATGTAAACAAATTTTTTTTGGGGGGGGGCACGTTTCGTCCTACCCTGTTATTTTATATTTTTGATTTTTTTGTTTTCCCATCATCCGATTGGCTAAACCATATTACTCAAATTGAAAAAGGGAGTATTTGGCCAGAAATAGTTGGTAGGCAGCAATATAATCTGGGCTGACTATTAATCATCAAGACCTGTAATTAGTTTTTCATTTTGTAATTGAAGAAAGATAAGCCGACTTGGGAGCTAAACATAGAATTGTGTATACCTTCCTGCATTAAAAGGGGCCTTCAACTCACATTCATGGATGAATAAGCTTCAGGAATTATCAGAGCCAAAGAGATGTTAAATGAAGGAGGGGTGCAATGTTGTCCAAAAAACTTTCCGTGCGCCAATCTCATTAACCACTTGAGACCCGCGCTATTGACAAAAGACGTCAACAGCGCGGCTCTCAGGTGCCAACTGGACGTCTTTGGACGTCATTCAAAGTGCATTACCCGCACGCGCCCCTGGCGGGTAAACACCTTCCCGGCGCATCGCTGGGAAGCTGATGCGTGTACCTGGCGGCTGCGATGTCCGCCGGGTACACGCGATCGTCGGGAACACAGCAGGGACGTGGAGCTCTGTGTGTAAACACAGAGCTCCACGTGCTGTCAGAGGAGAGGAGACCGATCTGTGTCCCTTGTACATAGGGACACAGTATCGATCACCTCCCCCAGTCACCCCCCTCCCCCCACTCAGTTAGAACACACCCAGGATACACATTTAACCCCTTCCTCACCCCCTAGTGTTAACCCTTTCACTGCCAGTCACATTTATACAGTAATTAGTGCATTTTTATAGCACTGATCGCTGTATGAATGTAAATGGTCCCAAATTTGTGTCAAAAGTGTCCGATACGTCCGTCGCAATATCGCAGTCCCAATAAAAATCGCAGATCGCCGCCATTACTAGTAAAAAAAAAAATAATAAAAAAAAATCATAATTCTGTCCCCTATTTTGTAGGCGCTATAACTTTTGCACAAACCAGTCGCTTATTGCAATTTTTTTTTTTTACAAAAATACGTCGAAAAATACGTATCGGTCTTAACTGAGAAAAAAAATAGTTTTAAAAAAAAAAAAATGGGATATTTATTATAGCAACAAGTAAAACATATATATATTTTTTTAAATTGTCGCTCTTTTTTTGTTTATAGCGCAAAAAATAAAAACCGCAGAGGTGATAAAATACCACAAAAATAAAGCTCTATTTGTGGGGAAAAAAGGACGTCAATTTTGTTTGGGAGCCACGTCGCACGACCGCACAAATGTCAGTTAAAACGACGCAGTGCCGGAAGCTGAAATTTCGCCTGGGCACGAAGGGGGTTTATGTGCCCAGTAAGCAAGTGGTTACAGAAAACCAAAACTGAGATCGCTAGAGAGGCTGGCGAGGTCAATGTCTTGTCCTCAGTGTTGTCACCCATCCAGAAAAAGCATGCAGCTAGTGAGGTCAGAGGAGAGTCCGATCTTCTGGACTGCATGTTTGTTTGACGTCGGTGGCTCAAGACATTTAACACGACAAATCAAATACAGTAAAACCTTGGATTGCGAGTATATGTTCCAGAAACATGCTTGTAATCCAAAGCACTTGTATATCAAAGCAAATTTCCCCATAAGAAATAATGGAAAATCAAATGATTCGTTCCACAACCATTTATTCATAGGTCCTTCAGTTTATAGTCCATATAAAAAGATTATAGTGACCAGGTTGTGTAACCATAAAATGTCCATCCACAAATGGAAGCCTCCACAAAGCGATCAGAAGCAAAGCGATTAGAAGAAAGGGGCCTCTAATACCTCGTACACAACACGTTTTTTTCTCAGCAGGAAAACGGCTGAAATTTGTCTTGCAATCACAGGTCACTCAAATCTTGGCTGAAATTCCGAACATCAAGATCGCAGTGACGTACAAGACGTATGACGAGCCGAGATCAATGAAGTTCAATAGGCAGTTCGGCTCTTCTGCTTGATTCTGAGCATGCATGTTTTTTTTGCGCGTCATAGTTGCATACAGACTACCGCGATTCGCAATAGGAATTTTTCCTGTCATGAATCAAATCCAATATTTGATTGGATTCCACTGTGTCCAATCACCCGCTGATCATTCCGGAGAAAGGCAGAACGGCGGTCTGCCTATGTAAACAAGGCAGACTGCTGTTCTGTCAGAGGGGAATGTACAAATCCTGTGTTTCTGCTAAGCAGGAACACGGATCTTTAACTTTCTCAGTCAAAGCACCTTCCCCACAGTTAGTAAGCACCAGAGAACACATTTAACCCTGTGATCGCCCCTGATGTTGAACCCTTCCCTGCCAGTGTCATTAGTACAGTGACAGTGCATATTTTTTAGCACTGATCACTGTATTAGTGTCACTGATCCCCAAAAAGTGTCAAAAGTTTCAGGTGTCCGATTTGTCTGCCGCAATATCGCAGTCACTGATTGGGATTTTTTTATTTAACAAAAACATGTAGCAAAATACATATTGTCCTAAACCTATAAAGACATTTAATATTTTTTTTTTTATTCGTTAAGTTTTAAAAATATAGGGGCAGATCCACAAAGATCTGCCCCGGCGCATCGTATCTGAGATACGCTACGCCGCCGTACCTTACCTGGCTTTGGTTCGAATCCATAAAGATTTTGCGCCGTAAGTTACGGCGGCGTAGTGTATCTCAAGCGGCATAACAGCGTGGAATTCAAGTTGGTGCGGGTAGGGGGCGTGTTTCATTTAAATGAAGCGTGTCCCCGCGCCGAACGAACTGCGCATGCGCCGTCCCTAAATTTCCCGCCGTGCATTGCGCGAAATGACGTCGCAAGGACGTCATTGGTTTTGACCTGGACGTAAATTACGTCCATCCCGATTACGCCCATCCCGATTCATGAACGACTTACGCAAAAAAAAAAAAAATTATACGCGGGAACGACGGCCATACTTAACATTGAGTACGCCACAAAATAGCAACTTTAACTATACGCCGAAAAAAGCCAACTAGAGACGACGTAAAGGAATGCGCCGGCAGCTCGTACGTTCGTGGATCGTCGGAAATAGCTAATTTGCATACTCGAAGCGGAAAACGAAGGGAACGCCACCCAGCGGACGGCGAAGTATTGCATCTTAGATCAGAAGGCGTACGAAGACGTACGCCTGTCGGATCTAACCCAGATGCCGTCGTATCTTGTTTTGAGGATTCAAAACAACCATACGACGTAGGAAATTTGAAAGTACGCCGGCGTATCAGTAGATACGCCGGCGTACTCTCTCTGTGGATCTGCCCCATAGTTTTTTTGTGTATAGCATAAAAATAAAAACCGCACAGATGATAAAATACCACCAAACGAAAGCTCTATTTGTAAGAAAAAAAGGACATCAATTTTATTTGAGCACAGCGGTGCACAACTGCGCAATTATAACACAGTGCCATATTGCAAAAAATTGCCTGGTCATGAAGGGGCGTAAACCTTTCCGGGGCTGAAGTGGTTAAGGGAACGCGTTATACGCTCCTCCATACCTGGAAGTACTCGGTATCTCCTTCACTCCCACAGACTGAATGGAGTAATGTTGGAGTGAAGGTATGCGTGGGGAGAGTGGATTAACCCCGACTTGTCGCTTTGCCCTGCAAAGTCAGGATTCATCTTCCATTCTCTGACATGGACTGCGAAGATGGAATTCATAATCCAAGTTGGCCGTTCCTACAACACATCCACTTTTATGTTCTAGCTTTTACAAATTGGTCCCTTAGAGACCGTCCCGTCAAACAGCTCACAGAAAAGCAATGTAAAAATAAAAACGGACACATTTTTTTTTTTTTTCGCTGGCTGCGAAGATTTAAATGCTCACCACACGAGATTTGTGTGCGTGCCTGTTCTCTGCCTAAAACAAACTGTTACTTTCTTCGAAACTAAATATTTAATTGGAGCACTTGAGTGTTAGCCAAGGCTTTGATTAAAATCGGACTTAGCCTAGCATTGCTTATTAATAGTGTGTTATTCTAAACTGTTTGGTCTTTTTTAAGAATGGATTGTCTATCCTCGTTAGGGAAGACATGAGGACGCCGTTCAGTATCAACATGACGCTATCGTCCAGGCTGCGGGAACACTGCGGAGCTTGAGAATAAGTTCAGATTAATTCAGTCCAGTAGAAGAAACATGGGGCCAGATTCAGGTACATTTACGTTGCTCCCCCGCGGCGTAACGTATCTGATTTACGTTACACCGCCGCAGGTTTACAGCGTAAGTGCCTGATTCACAAAGCTCTTACCTGTAAACTTGTGACGGTGTAACGTAAATTCGCTCGGCGCAAGCCCGCCTAATTCAAATGGGGCGGGCACCATTTAAATTAGGCGCGTTCCCGCACCGAACGTTCTGCGCATGCTTCGTGTTAAAATTTTCCGACGTGCTTTGCACGAAATTACGACACCACAACGTTTTTTTTGAACTGCGACGTGCGTTACGGCATTTCGTATTCCCGGACGTCTTACGCAAAAAATAAATAAATCGAAATTCGACGCGGGAACGACGGCCATACTTTAACATGGCTGTTCTAAAGATAAGCCATGTTAAAGCAGGTGTAACTTTGCGACGGGAAAAACCGACTAGCGACGACGTACGAGATTGCGACGAACGCGCGGATCTTTGTGGATCACCGTAACTAGTCATTTGCATATTCTACGCCGACCGCAATGGAATCGCCACCTAGCGGCCGGCCTAGAATTGCATCCTAAGATCCGACGGTGTAAGTCAATTACACCTGTCGAATCTTAGGGCTATCTATGCGTAACTGATTCTATGAATCAGCCGCATAGTTAGGACGGGCGGATCACAGAGATACGACGGCGTATCAGGAGATACGCCGTCGTATCTCTTCTGTGAATCTGGCCCATGAACTCTAAGCTAAGAGAGTTCTAGAAAACTTTTTTGATACATGTACAGTACTATATATGTTACATAGGAGATTTAACCACTTCAATACCGGGCCCTTTCACCCGCTTCCTTCCCAGGCCAATTTTCAGCTTTCAGCACTCTCACACTTTCAATGACAATTGCGCGGCAATGCTACGCTGTACCCAAATAAATGTTTTATCATTATGTTCGCACAAATAGACCTTTCTTTTGGTGGTATTTATTTACAACTCTGTTTCTAATTTTTTGTGATATAAGCGAAAAAAGAGCGGAAATTTGGAAAAAAACAAGGGGGCAGATCCACAAAGAAATTACGCCTGCGTATCTATTGGTACGCCGCATAATTTCAAAGTCCCCGCGTCGTATCTTTGTCTTGTATACACAAAACAAGATACGACAGAATGAGGGATCGATACGACAGGCGTACGTCTTAGTACGCCGTCGGATCGTAAGTGTATATTTACTGGCCGCTAGGTGGCGTTTCCGTCGAATTCCGCATCGAGTATGCAAATTAGCTAGATACGGTGATCCACTAACGTACGTCCGGGCGGCGCATTTTTTTACATCGTTTGCGTTCGGCTTTTTCCGGCGTATAGTTAAAGCTGCTACATGGTGGCGTACTCAATGTTAAGTATGGCCGTCGTTCCTGCATTAAAATTTGAATTTTTTACGTCGTTTGCGTAAAAAAAAACGTTGTTTACGTCAGGTCACGACGTATTTACATAAAACATGCCCCCATCACATCGTTTTGAATTGCGCGCCCTTACGCCGCCAAAGATACACTACGCCGCCGTAACTTACGGCGCGCATTCTTTGAGGATTTAAAAAAAATATATAAGTTACAGCGGCGTAGTGTATCTTAGATACGCTACGCCCGGCGGGAATATGCGCCGGGCTACGTGGATCTGCCCCAAGATTTTCTTCTTTCTATTGTAAAAGAAATCCAATAAAATTAAATTTTATCATGAATTTTGGCCAAAATGTATTCTATTACATGTTGTTGGTAAAAAAAATCCTGCTAAGTGTATAATAATAGGTTTGTGTGATCACATATGTACGCAAATGATCATGTACAGATGTGTGCAGGTGATCACGGACATATGTGTGCAGATGACCATTGGAACATATGATTTTACTGTTACATATGTGGGGAACAGGTGTTTTTACTATGTGGGGACATGTGTTTTGGGGACATTGTGTGGGGACATGTGTGTTTTACATTGTGTGGGGACACTAGGCAGGTGATCAGTGTGTAAAAAGCTGTTCATACGCACTGATCACCAGTCGGCTGCAGTGATCCGTTCTCCTCTCCTCAATGGCAACTTCTGTGGGCAGAGAGCCGATCGCCCAGCAACCGGCTGTCTATTTACATTACATGACGGCTGTGATTTGACACAGCCATCATGTGATCAGGAGGGCCAATCACAGAGCCCTCCTGCCGATCAGAGATGCGCCGTGCCCGGGTGACACAAGCGCATCGGGATTGCGCCACTGCGTGGGCACGTGTGCGCGCGATCCCACTTCTTCTGAGAGACATTCCTGAACATCCACTCAGAAGGAGAGAGCGCCCACCTGGCCGTATATATGCAGTGGCGGGGTGGGATGTAGTTAAAGTACAGTAAAACCTTCATTTGAGAGTGTTTTGCAAGACAAGCAAAATTGTTTAATAAATTTTGACTTGATATACAAGTAGCCTCAATCTCACCTTCACTGAGAACCCTTCACTGGTTACCAGTAAAAGACAGAATCACTTTTAAAGCACTCTGTCTAACGCATAGATGTATCTATGGGAATGCTCCCCATTATCTATGCGAAAAAATAAAAGCTCATAATCCCAATCGCGTTCTGCGATCCACCAATCAAAATCTCCTCCAGATACCGAAAGCCAACTACAAGTCCAAAGGAGAAAGGAGATTCGCGGTCCAAGTGCCTAGACTATGGAACGCTTTACCAACCAGCATTCGGTTGGAGGAGAACCACTTGGCGTTCAGGAGAAAGATCAAGACTCTTCTCTTTTGATACCAAAGAGGACAGGAACAACAAGCGCCCAGAGGCGATTAAGTTTGCATGTGCTGCGCTATATAAGTTTTCATTCATTCAGCGTCATGTCACAGCTGAGTATAAAACAGAACTGAGCTGCCTCTAAGTGTAGCAATATGGTTACATTTAATGAAGGTACAACATTTAGCAACTCACATGGTTGATGAATAAAAGAGCCACATCTAAGTATGCAGGCCTCAGGAGTAAATTTGTCCACGTAGACCATCCCCTGCACCACCGACTCTCACTGCTGTCAGTCTGCAATCGTGACCTCGAAGACTACCCTGCAGTAGAGCGATCTGAAAGCGAGGCTTAAAGCGTTTGTGGAGCACAGCCTAGAAGTACTAACCAGGCCCGACCCTGCTTAGCTTCCGAGATCAGACGAGAGCGGGCACATTCAGGTATAACGTCGATGGCGATGAGGAGGATGGTCTATGTGGACAGCTTTACCCCGGATGCCTGTATACTTAGATGTGCCACTTTTAATCATCAACCATAATATTGTTCTACTTTATACAGATTGTTTCTTTACCTTTTTTTATTATGTTTAAGGCCTTGTACACACGGGCAAACATGTCCGCTGAAAACAGTCCGCCGTACCGTTTTCAGCGGACATGCCCTCCCGGAGATTTCTGTATGATAGCTGTACACACCATCATACAGAAATGAGAGACAATCCGTGCGGACAGACAGCGCTGTGACGTGTTCGCACCGTCGCCGCGACGATGACATGGCGACGTGCGCAACACTGAAAGGTCAATGCTTCCACGCATGCGTCAAAGTCATTCGACGCATGCGAGGGATGGCGGCCGCTCCGACATGTACGGTAAGTCTGTACAGACGACCGAACATGTCCGACGGACAGGATTCCAGCGGGCATGTTTCTAAGCAAGTTTAGAAACATTTGTCAGCTCGAAAACGGTCTGGCGGGCAAATGTATGCTGGAATCCTGTCCGATCGGCCGTACACACGACCGAACATGTCTGCCGAAACTGGTCCGCGGACCAGTTCCAGCAGACATGTTCGGTCGTGTGTACGGGGCCTAAGACTTTTCTTATTTTTTTTTTTCTGCTTCTTGTGTGTAAATTTGTATTGTATGCAACTACATTGTATGGTATATCTAACCATCTTTATTTGCTTCTTTAAATTAGAATATATCAATAAAAAAAAAAATGGCTTTCTGGGAATAAACTCAGAATTTCACAGGTTGTTCCACAAGCCTAGGAACACAGGCTAGGAACCAACTTGCCACACAGATCAAAAAATGTTGTCTATTTTTTTACCGATATCCCTTTAATCCAAGTGTAGTGATCCAAATCCTAGGCCTCGCTAATGAGCTCCGACCTCGTCCCTCCTCTTGAAGGCACACATTGCTCTTATTGTGCCCTGATTAATGGGAGGTCATGTTAATTATGGCTGCCAAATGAAAACTGAAGAGGTCATTTGACAAAATCTGTTTGTAGCTTGGATTATGCCAGCCACCAGTTAATGTTTGTCAAAAGCCTCCTCTTAAAAAGGTCTCTTTCAGAACCGAAAATTCAGCTACAGTACAGTACTTCAGAGACAACATGGCATCAGAAGGAGGGACATGGCAGCCTCATAAATCTCGGGAATCAAAATGTTATTTTCCAAACGCTGAGTAATAATTTTCCATCATTTCCTTGAGTAAATAACATACGTTTTTATTTATTAGGTGGCATTTTCTTCAGGCACTCTGGCTTAATAAGCCTGTTTATTTTGAAGTCAAGGTCTGAATGGTCTTTAAGGAAATTGTAAGTGAGAGCCATGTTTATATAGAAAGACCCGGAGCGGGTTGTCTCTGGTCAGATGACACCAAGATCGGTGTTGTAGTTACATATAGGCTAAGATTATGGTTTCAGTTTTTCTTTGCCTCAGCGCAGTAGGACTTAAAATAAGATAGATTGTTTACAGACCATCCATAGCTTTCAACTATCTCTAATTTGGATGGACTGTCCCTTTTTGGGAACAAAGGGCCAGATCCTCAAAAGGGATACGCCGGCGTAACTGCTGTTACGCCGTCGTATCCCTGTTTCTATCTATGGAACTGATCCACAGAATCAGTTTTCCATAGTTAGGCAGAAGATCCGACATGTGTAAGGGACTTACACTGCCGGATCTTAGGATGCAGTACCGCATCCGCCGCTGGGGGCATTTTGTGTCGAAATGCCGCCTCGGGTATGCAAATTAGCACTTACGGAGATCCACAAAGCTTTTACGCTTCGTTTTTTCTCCGTAAGTTTTAGTTTGCAAACGCAAAATTAGGGCTGCTTTTACAAAGTGTAAACTGTTTACACCTTGTAAAAGCAGACCCTTCTGTCCAGCGATGCGATTTTTTTTTTGTTTTGAATTTTTTTTTCCCTGCCGTATCTTTTTTTTTTTTTTACGCAACTTTATTGACCCGACGCGATCCACAAAGCTCGGCGTAACGTAATTTCGCGCTATGACAGCGACGCGGGATAGAAGGGTCTACTTTTACAAGGTGTAAACAGTTTAGGCCTTGTAAAAGCAGCCCTAATTTTGCAACGGCAAACTAATACTTACGGAGAAAAAACGAAGCGTAAAAGCTTCGTGGATCTCCGTAAGTGCTAATTTGCATACCCGAAGCGGCATTTCAACGAGAAATGCCCCCAGCGGCGGCTGCGGTACTGCATCCTAAGATCCGACAGTGTAAGTCCCTTACGCATGTCGGATCTTCTGCCTATCTATGTGAAACTGATTCTGTGGATCAGTTCCATAGATAGAAACAGGGATACGACGGCGTATCAGTAGATACGCCGGCGTATTCCCTTTTGTGGATTAGGCCCAAAATGCCTCTATCCTTTTTGTCCTCAATTGTCCCTCTTCTTGGTCTGATGTGTAGACCATTAAAATTTAATATTTAACAACCAACAATGTTATACTACACCAAACCTTTCATCCCACCTTTAAATCCCAACTCCAGGCAAAAAAAGTTTTCCCATGCATTGGGGCTGTTCTCACACTGCACGGGTTATCTGCTCCTCTTTGTCTAGGACAGAGGAGAAAGGAGATATGCTTACATAAACCTCTGATCCTCCTAGCACAAGATCATGCTCCAGTCGTCTTGAGTTGTGGAATCTTCTTGACATCATCACGCCCAAAGCAGGCTCTATAGACCAGGAACAGTCCACCACTTGAATGTGGTAGAGCGCCATTCTCCAGTGGATCGAAGGATCGGGTGAGTATACGCTTTCTCCTCACCCCTAGACAAAGCGAGCAGTTGGCCCGTGCAGTGTGGGCACATCATTACTGCACGCGAGAAAGAAAATGTGCACGAAATTGGGCTTTACATATTTATTTATTTTTGAAAATCCATTAAGCTACAAGTCAACAAAAAAATTACATGTTGGTTTAACTACTATTCAGTTTAACTCAAGTATTATTTGAGTACTTGCCTTTGAAGTGGTTGTAAACCCTTACAATCCACTTTTTCCTACAGGTAAGCCTATAATAAGGCTTACCTGTAGCTATCCCAGATATTTTCTAAGCCTGTACGGTTTAGGAGATATCCCCTGTATCTGCATGTGCCAACGTCTTCGGCACATGTGCACTGAATATGTGCTTCAGTGAATGTGCCGTTACCGACAGCTCCCATACGGGAGTGACGTTATCACGGCTTTGACCAATCACAGTGCCGGAGCCCTCGATACTCGGAAGTAACTCCGGGAGTGATGTCGCCGGCCGGAGCGGTGTACGAGGACCAGTGCGAGAGTATTTCACAATGAGCTAGTATGCTATGCATACTAGCTCATTATGCCTTTGTTTTGCAGGTTGTTGTTTTTTTTGGATCGTGGATTTACAACCACTTTATTACCCCTTCATTACTAGGCCATTTTAAAAATTTTAGTGCTGTGATATCTTGACTGACAATTACTTGGCCACCCTACTCAAAATAATTTTATACATTTTTTTAAGACAAATAGAGCTTTCTTTTGGTGGCATTTATTAACCACTGAATTTTATTATATAATAGAAAGATAAAAACATGTGGGTTTGCTTACATTTACCATACATTTATTTACCTTTAAAAAGCAATCCCATTCTTATTGGCTTTTTAAAGAAAACAATTCCACAATTATTGGTGGTTAGTGGCACTTTTAAACCTCTTACATTGAAAAAAATAATCTCCAATCATTAGTGGTTGGTCCTGCATTGTACTTAATGCAAGCATTGGCCCCAATAGCCTTAGGCTGGCCATACACGGGTCAAATTTCTTTTGAAAATCAGAAAATGTGTGCGTTTTGTGATCCGATGGTGCCACCATTGATTTTGATAATCGACCAACCAAGCCTTCAATTTCACCTCATGATTCTACAGAAAAAAATTTGTAGCTGGGATCTTCTTTCCCTTTCTGGGAATTTTCTTTTTTTGCACATGCGCATTTCTTTTTCGATTACATTTCTTACACGATTCCCACATCATTGATTAGAAAATCGTTTGTTTTTCAAAAAATTTCCAACATGTCCGATTACTGAAATTCGATGGCTGCACGAAAATTGGCTGTTGCTGCAGCTCACTAATGGTGCGAAATACGAACGAAAATTCTTAGATAAGATTTTTGAAAGAAAATCATTTCAAAATTTGACCTTAGAGAAGAGGTTTTGGGGAACGGTCGCATAAACTGGGGGGAAGCCTGCTAGAGCAAGGAATAAATTATTACACCTTATACCTCTACCCAAGTGGTGGGTGGGTGTGGTGAAATCGGTATTTAAAAATCAGGAGGTGGCCTGTTGGGTGATCTGTTATTCCTCCTGAATGGGCAAAGTGACAGGTTAGCTGTAAACAAAGCTTTCTTCAGATGACAAGAAAGCTGACCCTGCAGCAATCTTAGAAACCAATATGGTGTACGGTAATTCATAGCAGGTTACATCTTTCAGCATTTAAAAAAAGTTCAACTGATTGGTGAAGCCTTAACTTCACTTTGCACATTTCTTGAAGGTGCCAGTCTCACTTACACTGGAGCTGGTTTTCAGGAATAAATTATCCGAACTGTGTGAACACATAGAACTTGTGTCAGTTTCTAAAAGAACAAAGCAGAAGTATGTTTTGCTGGTGTCAAAGTTGAAAATGTAAGTAATTTTGTAGACATGGGAAGGCAAAGATGAGAGCAACACCCTAAATTCCTTAGGGAAACTAAATATATTTTAGGTGAAAAAAGGGTCAAGGTTGATTTGTAGGGCTGACAGTTATAATCTTCTCATAGAAGCAATAAAAACTCTTTTATGTTACAGATGAAGAACCAGTCTTGCATGCTGCAGATGTAGGGTTTAAGCCAAACTCTTGCCAACACTTTTCGATTATTTATTTATTTTGTGACAAAACTGGGCAGTGTGACAGGAAGTCAGGAGTCCCCCAAAAGAGTCACTGACAGCAAAAAAAACCTGACTACGGTTTTAAGCCTTCCTCACCTGTTAAAAAAAATAATAATTTTGCTTAGAGTTGGACATTTTCAGTTTTAGCCAGGGCTCAAGGGGATGCTTACCCCAATCTGAGGAACAGTGGTGCAGTATATCCATATTATAGTGAGGTGGGCCAAAAAGAACCAAAAAGCCCTCCACTTCAGGAGCGTGAAGCGACGTAGAGCCTTCTTAAAACAAAGCATATAAATATGTCTCATACCCACAAATCTGAAAATAAGCATTTATTGCCGATTCAAAAATAGTGGGCAGACCCATGCAAATCATTCCTTTATTCCCAGCACAGTGTTGTGGTTGGGATTCGAACCAACTACCCAAGTGTTGCTTAGCACTTCTGCCAAGCAACACTTGGGTAGTTGATTCGAATCCCAACCCCAACACATGTTCTTCCTGTGGCTGTGTGGGTTTCCTCCGGGTACTTTAGTTTCCTCCCACACTACAAAGATATGCTTGTAGGTTAGTTGGATCCTTCCTAAATTGGCCCTTAGTATATGTATGAATGTGAGTTAGGAACCTTAGATGGTAAGCAACGTGAGGGCAGGGACTGATGTAAATGTACAATATGTATATGAGAAGTGCTGTGCAAATTGACGTAGCTATTTAAGTACCTGTAATGCCCCATGGCTAACTGTACATCTTGACGTAATTCTTTATAGTACACATGCAGTCTAATATTATAGAGCCACCAATTTCAGTAATGCACAATGATCATGAAATAAACATCTACTATTATTTTGTCCAAGTAGAGGCTCCTGTCATTGGCTCTTATGTTTAGGGGAAATTAAACAATAGATATTGGCTGGAGGAAACAAGTCATCCAGATTGTCCTTCTCCCAAGATAAGTTGACTAGCAGGTATCTGCACAGGTCATTTACTGTCCATTAACATGGACATAGATCACCCCACTGATCTGACCATAAACTCTTGGCTAGGCTCTATATCAGGGATCCTCAAACTACGGCCCTCCAGTTGTTGTAGAACTACACATCCCATGAGGCATTGTAACACACTGACATTCACAGACGTGACTAGGCATGATGGGGATTGTAGTTCCTGAACAACTGGAGGGCCGTAGTTTGAGGACCCATGCTCTATATCATCTCAGGCAGGGCTTTTTTTAGGGGGAACCTGGTGGAACTCAGTTCCACCACCTATGGCTCAGACCCTTTGGTTCCTGCTTACCACAATCACTTGTAAACACAGAAGTTCGGTTTCGGTGTTTACAAGTGACAGCTCTGCACTTTGTGTGTAACCCCCCTGAACTCTGCACTCTGTATGTAATGCAATCCTGGTATTTAATGACCTTTAAGACCCTCCTACTGTTCGTGAACTTTGACCACATCCACTATTTCATGTGATTTGGAGGGTGTAGGTGGGGGGAGTGGATTTGGGGAATCGTGGTTGAGTTCCAGCATCTATTGTTTGAGAAAAAAGCCCTGTTCTCAGGTCAATGGTATATTAGATGACCACCTTAGAGAATGATGGTGGTACAGAGGAGCTGGATAACTGTTTGATGTTGTTGCCTAGACATTGTATGTATTCAGGATATGAAATAACCATGACAATGCCTAACCTCCAGAAAGCTGAAGTTGCTAAATGATCATGGTTGATGCCCTTGTGTTTTGTTTTTTTGTGAAGATGAAGTTGGCGCAGTTCTCCTATGGACACCTTGAGTGTGCCCCACCATTCAAACACTATCCAAACCTCTTTTTAGGAGAACAGAAGCAGCAAATAAATCCTTAATAACACTAAAAGTCAAATGGCAGTGTCTGATATGAACAGTCCTGCTGCCAATGTCACACGTCTGGATCTGAGAATGTGTAGTCTTGGATCGGATTATTGTAAATTCATTTAACAGTGCTGTGCAAACATTTCCTTTAATGAAAAACTAGGAGCTAGCCACCCAAGTACACCACAGTTTCTGATAACTAATTGTAACTAATCAAATGTTCATTAGGACATTTTTCCAAGCTAGTACCTGATTGGTTGCTATGAAGGAGTTTATATTTGCTGTTTGCCCAGAGATATTAAGCCAACAGTTGGGTTTTTAAATCTCTGAATAGTTATTCTCAAACAGACCCTACAATACATGTTTACCTTCCTCTTGTAATAATAAAAGATAGCTGATGTCATTGTATAGAGATATTCAGGCTTAAACAAAGTATTATTCTTCCTGATCTGTATTACAAAAATGACTGTGTAATTGGTGGCTATCATATGGATGTTGGCAAAGCAGGTTGACATGAACATCTTGTTATGCCGCCTACAGACGATCGGACATTCCGACAACAAAGCCATGGATTTTTTTTCGACGGAAGTTGGGTCAAACTTGCATACACACGGTCACACAAATGTTGTCGGAAATTCCAATCGCCAAGAATGCGGTGACGTACAACACGTACGACGGCACTATTAAAGTCCAATACCAGTCGTGTTAGTAGAAGTTTGGTGAGAGACGATTCATGCTTTTCAGCCTCGTGCTTTTCAGTCCGTTACAGTGTGACGAATGTGCTATCTCCATTACGAACGCTAGTTTTACCAGACCGAGCGCTTCCATCTCGTACTTGATTCAGAGCAAGCGTAGAATTTTGTGCGTTGGAATTGTCTACACACAATCGGAATTTACGAGAACGGATTTTGTCGGAACATTTGAGAACCAGCTCTCAAATTTTTGTTGTCGGAAATTCTGAGAGAAAATGTCCGATGGAGCCTATACACGGTCAGAATTTCCGACAACAAGCTCCTATCGAACATTTGTTGTCAGAAATTCAGAGCGTGTGTACGCGGCAATAAGGTATTGAGCACTGTGTACAGAATGCCGTAAACTAAACCAACCAGTTGGAATTTACCTTTATTGGTTAACTACAGAAATATGATTGGATGCTCTAAAGTCGGCTGCGCTATTAAATAAGCTTATATATTATGAAGATAGAGCCTAACTTTGTGAATTTTTTTTTCTTACTTTCAGGTTTTATTTGCTTTAAACCAGACATTGCTGCAGCATGAGAGTCTACGGGCTGGGAGCTTCCAAGCCCCTTACACAACAGAAGACCTCATCAAGCATTACAACTGTGGAGACCTCAACTCTATCATCTTCAATCAGGACACACATCAGGTATATACTATGTTGAGATTAATGTCACTGATGTAAAATAAGTGACATGAAACCTTTTTATTCCTTTTGAATAATAACTTGTTACAGATATGCACACTAAGGAGATCTGTATTTTAGTCAGATGAAGAAAACTAAAGACCACTTTTGTAAGATTTTTTTGAAGGGATAAGTGGGTGTCGAGCAAGTAATACTCTACCACCCATATTTATCAAACCATGTCGTTATGGAGCTGGTTTTGTACATAGGGGCACAGACATTCTGGAATAGAAAAGAGCCTTGATCACAATGTTACCACAAGGTTGGAAGTGCACCATTATCTAACATGTCCCTGCATGCTGTAGCATTATACTACCCATCACTGGAAGTACCTGAACTCAATGATCTGGAGGATGTCTGCCTACTTCTGGCCATATAGTAGGTGTCATGCCCAAGTGTCCACAAAGGTTTGGTTGCATAGTGTAGGTTCAGTGCCTGCCAGTGAAAATGTCCACAATCCAATGACCTTCCTACACTCACATTTTGAAGGAAATCAGTCAACCTAACAGTGTGTTTTTGGAATGTGGGGAGTCAGAGCAGCTATAGGAAACCCACACAGACGGGGAAGGAACATACAAATTCAATGCAGATAATTCCCCAGATTCAAATCCAGTACCCAGAGTAGTATACTACACAAAAACATTGCATCAATGTCAGCTAATAAAAATGCAGATACAGTAAAACCTTGGTTTGAGCCTAACTTGGTTAGAGAGCGTTTTGCAAGACAAGCAAATTATTTTAATACATTATGACTTGATATACAAGCAATGTCTTGATATACAAGTAGCATCATGTCACAACAGAGCATAAAAGATAAGAGAGGAGCCTCTAAGTGTGTCAATATGATTACATTTAATGAAGGTACAACATTTAGCAACTCACATGGTTGATGATGAAAACACATCTAAGCATGAAGGCATCTGGGTTAAAGCTGTCCACATAGACCATTCTCCTCACCGCCATTGAGGTCGTCCCTTCCACGCTGCACTCCACGAGCGGATCAAGCCTCGCTTTCAAATCGCACTATTGCAGGGTAGTCTTCCCGGTCACAATTGCAGACTGACAACGGTGAGGAGGTGGACAGCTTTACCCCGGATGCCTTCATACTTAGATGTACCTGTTTTAATCATCAACCATGTGAGTTGCTAAATGTTGTACCTTCATTAAATGTAACCCTATTGCTACACTTAGAGGCGACTCTCTTCTCTTTTATATTCTGTAGCTCCTGTTGGATTTTGCTTCTAATCCCTTTGTGGAGGCTTCCATTTGTGGATGGAGATTTTATTGTTACACAACCTGGTCACATTGCTATAATCTTTTTATATGGCTTAAAAACTGAAGGACTTCAGAAATAAATGGTTATGGAACGAATCATCTGAGTTTCCATTATTTCTTATGGAGAAATCAGCTTTGATATACAAGTGCTTTAGATTGCAAGCATGTTTCCGGAACAAATTATCGCAATCCAAGGTTTTACTGTAATATAATTTGTTCATCTGGAAAAAATACACAACACTTGTTACCTGGCAAAGGATTTGTATTTCTGTTCTCCAAGTCTTCAGATTGAGGCTCCGTTCACACCTAGGCCATTTGAATCGCGGGCAGAATTACCAAGATTCTGACAGTGATTCCATAATCGCAGCAAAACGAGGAATGCATTTGCAATGTCAATATGTCTTAATGACACCCCAAACACGGTGCGATTTTGCTGCAATTGTAGCGTGTTTTGTCGCTCGGCAATCGCGGCAAAATTGCGGTAATGACTAAGCGCTAACAATTGCACGAAATGCGTCTACCTCTTTGCCCCCTGCTCCAACTGTCAACCACTGGTCATATAAAGCTTCAATAAAATGATTTTTGGAAGTGCAGCCGTCAGGAATAATTTCCTTATGATACACAGCATGCAAGCTGGAGCAGCTCATTTTGCTCCATGCAAGATTTGGTACATGAGCTTCTTTGGAGCAATATTGGAGCGGAGGGAGGCCCACTCAAATAGTGCCGCTCCAAAAACGCTCCACTAAAAAAACACAAAAACACAAAAAAAATGCTGTCACTGCACTACGCTCAGGTGTGAATAGAGCCTTAACACACAGGCTGGTGACCTAATTTTTTTATGTTGCAGTTAAGCAACAAAGCTAGGTCACATGCCCGCCTCTAACCTTGATTGGGTGTTGATGGAGTGGCAGCAGGGTGATGAAACCATCTCTGGTTTCATCATCCTGCTGAACTAAAATTAATGCTGAACTCCAGGCAAATTATTATTTTTTTCCCATGCAGTGGGGCTGTCTCCGCAGGACATGGGTTAACAGCTTGTTTTTGTCTATGGGTACAGGGAGCGGAGATATACTCACCTAATCCTCTTATTCTCCCAGTGCAAGACTGGTCCCTTTGGCTCCTGCCCCCCTGCGGTCCAGGGGTCTTGTGTGGTGGACTGTTCCTGACGTCATCACACCCATAGACCAGATAGACATGAAGATGTCAGGAACAGTCCACCGCTGGACATGGGGGGTGACGTTTTCTGTAGGATTAAAGGATTGGGAGAGTATAGGCTCTGTGTTCACCCCTAGACAAAAAGAGCAGTTAACCTATGCAGTGGAGCTGAAAAAAAATGTGTTTTAAGTCAAATTCAGGCATTATAATATATTATAATATCAGTCTGGAGTTCAGTTTTAAGAAACTAAATGTAATCTAAATACTAGAAAATATACAATTACTCCCTGCAGTTGCAGTCCCCCTGAGCACCATGTTGCGTCAGTCTGTCTCCACTGGTCATCCTCTGTAATCCATTTTCCTTCCTCTTTAGCTTCCATCGCTAAAGACCAACACGTGGCTCTCATTTGCCCCGAGAAATAATGGGATTACCGTCCTGTCCCCTTGGCTGGCCCGCGTGAGCGATTGGCTTCTTGGTTTAGTCTGAAAAAATTTGAACAAGAATGTGTAGCAACAAAGCCCAATTATAAGGACTTTCAGAGTATTTGCATGTAAGTCCTCTCATCATAACTAGAGGCTTAAGAGCAAGACCTCGCTTATATTCGAAAGGGGGGCCATGGCACATGGTTGCTACTTTAATGGTTATCAGAATAAGTCGCTACACTAACACACTCCCCCGCATCCTAAGCTCTCGGAGGCACTCTCAATTCAGCAGCTCAGTGAATGTCAATGAACTCTGCAATCGGTACATAGTACAACCACTGAAATATATTTTGACTTTAGTTTTGGGAAAACATAAACAGTTTTCATTGGCTTTATTCTTTAGAAATTATTGAGGATGATTATAATCAAAATGACTGTATTCATGGCAGGGTAAATCAAGGTTTACTTGAAGGATCGCTCAATTATTGGGATCCCTGGACTCCTATTACCTCAATAATAAGTTGCTAGTTAACAGACAGTCATTCTCTACTGCTTAGTGAGTCTTGGCCCACAGCAAAATGTGGGCTAGGAGTTCTAAAATCACGGTACAAGGTTGATAATTATATTAATTAGTGAAGCTGGCGATCCTCATGGAGGCCAGAGAAGCAGGGATGTCGGCAATAACAAACAGGTATTTCACTAACAGGATCCCTTTATCTAGAACACATGGAAACAGGCTTACAAATAAGACATTTCAGGATGGAAGCTGCTTGGTTATGCCTTAATGACCACCAACCTAAAAATTGCAGAAAAAATTAAGGAAAATCAAACTATTTCATTTCTAATCTTTTTTTTATTAAAGTTTTGACATTGTGAGAAAAATACAAAATTACAACACATCATCGACTGTTCACAATGCCGAACAAGTGTTTTTTAACAAAGCGAAGTTAAAAAAAGGAGTACCGGTAATCATTCCTGACTTCTGTGTAGGCAACCGAAATTGAGAATCATCAAAACGTAGGCCAACACATTTTGGAGGTCTGCCATCACCATTGTAGCACTATCCAGTCCATGCAAGGCTCACAAGAGATATATAAACATGGTGCAAAACTCAAAGTGGCCACCAGTTCGCCATGGAAATTCCCCAGATACTCTGGGAGCCGTAGTACAGAGAGAAAAGAATGAAGGAAATAAAGATAGTAGAAGTGATCACTGTCACCAAACCCGGCAGACTTCTGTACTAGGTAAGCTGGTACCTGTCAGGTATTTGATCCAAGGGTCACATTTTTATTTTTTTAACAAAGGCATCTTATCTTGTAATAATTGAGAGAGACGTTCATTGATTATGATCCAAGGCATCTTGGCCTTTAGTAAATCAAATTGGATCGTAGGAGATTTCCAAAAAAGTCGAGTATTTAAAAAGTTTACTTTCATTGTTTTGCTTTCATAAATTCTTATTCATTGCAATGTGACTCTGAACTTAGAAAAATTAACTACTTGAGGACAGTCAATTTCGAAGCACAGCCCCCTCCCTCCTTGCATATCATGTTACTATACTCTTATTTTTAATATTCAATTCATATAGTGCTGACAAAGCAGCACTTTACATAATGTACATTCACATCAGCTCCTGCCCTCAAGGACTTTACAATCTAATCCATCCAAAACAGTTGGCAACATGGCAAGATCTTCCAAAAGTTAAAAATATTATTGGCACATTAGGCTAAAATCTGACTTAGCAGACCTACGAATGCATTTCAGCCATATTGACCTTAGTCATAGCCGATAAGCTTTTGTACTTTTTGAAGATCTTGCCATGTTGCTGACTCTTTTGGAGGCATTTTCTATTGGATGGCGCGCAGGGGCAACGGTCTAAGCACTGGAATCCCAAGATTGGGTGAAGAATTTGAGCACAGCCAAATTTTGATATTGTTAGCTTACAATCTAAGGTCCCTGTCTCACATGCACACATACTAGGGAAAATTAAGACAGGTGCAAATTAACCAACCAGCATGTCCTTGTTGTGTGGGAAAAAACTGGAGTACCTGGAGGCAACCAATGCAAATACAGAGAGAACATGCAAACTTCATACAGATAGTGTCCTGTCTGGATTCAAACCAAGGATCCCATTGCTACAAGGCAGATGTGCTTCTCACCTCTTCTGGAAGTGTCCAAATACTCTCTTTGATGGCCAAGATCTCCTCTACCCCTCCCCTCACCTTGCTGTGGAAACTTTTATGTAGCTGCCAGTGGAGGAGCAAAGGATAATACTATAGAATGTTAACAGATAACTCTGGGTTAGCTGCAGCTCCTGACATCATATCTAAGATTGTAGCATCCATCAGCAGTAAGTGGCACCTGGGCTTTAGATGTCTACACAAGAAAGGTCTTTATAGCAGAGCACAATGCGCAAGCATGGTTGCATATCAGAGGGGCACCACTTGTTCCTTATATTCTGGGGGTACACCTTAGATGCTGGTGCTGCGCCCAATGGTTCTTACGTTTTGCACATGACATGGCAGATCTCTCCTAATGGAAATTTCACTATACTGGGGACCCTTTATTACATAGTACATTTTAATACAACGGTGAACTAACCCTTTAACTCCTACTGCGATCAAACTGGCCAGACTCCACCTATTTCCTGCCAGCTAATGCCGATATGTAAGGTACACATACGATGGCCGACTCATCCAGTAAATATGTGGTAATCTCCGGTAATAAAAGTGTCATGGTTTCTAAGCGGCTCTGCGGCTTATAGGAGAAGCCTAAGTGGAAGCAGAGTTGAGGGATCTGAGAAGCAGATGTTCTGGGCCGGGCTGAAGCAATATCATGATCCTTGATAAATGAAACACAAAATGAAATTCTGATGCTCCAGATCTTGAAGCAATATGGAAAGACAGTGAAAAGTAGAAGGCCTCTGTCATGGTGGAGGAGTTTATTTATTAAAGATAAATCATACGTCTAGGTAATAATCAGAGTATTTCCAGATTATCTTGTCAACACATAGATCTCTTTGACATTATTTGCAGGATTGGGACAAGACTTAAAAGGCTACTGCTTTGGGTGCAGATAACTTCTTCATGTAGACAAAGCCGTGCTGAAAACAGATGTCATCCGCAAGTCTGGGTCAAAATATTTCAAAAACTGTCGGCTTAGAGTACTGTAAAACTATAGCCTCTTAAAAAAAAATCTGTAGCACTTAATTATCTGCACTGACAGCTATCTCTTAAGCCCTGTACACACAGGCGAGAACCCTGTCGTAAAAAAACTTTGTTTTTCTCAACGGGTTTCTTGTCAAGCTTGACGGGATTTTTGTCTAGCTTTTCTTGCATACACACTGTCAAGCCAAAATCTCGTCGTTCTAAAACGTGGTGACGTACAACACATACAACAGCAGTATAAAGGAGAAGTTTCATTCCACTGGTGCCACCCTTTGGGCTGCTTTTGCTAATCTCGTTTTACTGCGTGTTAGTAAAAGTTTGTTGAGAGACAATTCGCGCTTTTCAGTCTTTTACAGCGTGTGAATCTCCATTACGAACGCTAGTTTTACCAGAAGGTGCGCTTCCGTCTAATACTTGATTCTGACCATGCACGTTTTTTTAAGACTCGGAAAAGCATACACACAAACGTTTTTCTCATCATAATCGACGAGAATCAAGACGAGAAATTTGAGACTCCCAACGAGAAAATAGAGAGCCAGGGCCGATCCTAGGGTCACATGCGCCTGGGTGCAGAAATATTTCTGGCGCCCCACATAAGCGTGGTCATTTTACTAACTCCTCCCCATTTACCGCCAACGCCCCAGCATTTTCAGTGTGAAAGGGCTCTTGGTACATCTCATTATACATCACATCTGTAGCTGGACTACTAAGGCGCAGGAAGGGACAGGGGCTGTGTATCCTATGCAATCTATCATGCCATAAAACATCTAGAGCAGGGGCAGCCCAGAGCACATGTAAAGGGATGCTGGGGATGCCATCCTCCTGCACACAGCACACCGAACACTGTGACTCACCTTGGTTCTATCTCTGTGCAGCCTGAGATAGAGATGGGAGGGGGAGGCATTCCAACTAGAGTTGGAGGAGACAGTGCAGGATCCAAGACTCCCAGTGTGAGGAATTCATTCCTGCACATCAGCACTCAGCAGCCACTGAAAACTAAAACCCTTGTGTCAGGAAGAGCCCTGCCAGGCTGGACGGCTGCCCTATGCTCACACATCAGTTCTGGACGGACACACACCTATGCTCAAAACACTACTTCTGGACGGACACAAACAAGGAAAGAAGGAGGGAGGGGAGAACTCTGGCACTTTGGCGCCCCCACCTCTGTAGGCGCCTGGGTGCAAAGCACCCTGCCTAGGATCGGCCCTGTAGAGAGCAGCCCTGTACATACGGGCCAGAATCTCGTCAGGAAAAAAACTTTGTTTTTCCTGATGAGATTCTTGGCAAGAATCTCTTGCTGGCCGAGTGTACACACACTCAACTCAAAAGAACTGCCGTTCTTTTAAATGGCACGAACGCGGTGACACCATCGAGTATGACGAGCATGCGCTTGTCACATTCGATGCCATCGCCGCCATCTACCTATTCCTTGGAAGCTACAGTGCATGCGTCAAAGTCATTTCGAGCATGTGCGGGTTTCCACAGCAACAGGTAAGTATACAGACCCTCAGGTTTCTCGGCAGGAAAACAGAGAGGTTCTCTATTTTCAATGTCGAGATTCTGGGCAGTTTTCTTGATGAGAAACCTCAAAGCTTCATACACACGCACGGTTTACTCGGCAAGAAAGCTTTGTCAGCAGTTTTCTTGCTGGTTCTTGCCGAGAAAACCATGCGTGTGTACGAGGCTAGCATTTTCTCATCAAGATTCACGACAGTTTTCTCGACGAGAAACCATACACACGAGCGGTTTTCTCGGCAAAAAGCTCTGCCAGCAGTTTTTTTGCTGATAAAACCATGTGTGTGTATGAGGCTTAACAAATACGGCCATGGGTAAAGAGGTGTTGGATTGAACACTTTTCTTTGGAGCTGATGTACAGTAAATGGGTTAATGTTCTCTACAAAGTGTTGATGGAAATAGCGCAGGCTATGCAAAATGAATAAAATAAATAAGCATTTGAATTTTTTTGGCAGTTAGACACACCATGGTCGGCTGCAGACTGCAAATGGAAAAGCAATTTTTAATAACATTCAATTAGAAAAATGGCTTGTGTAGCAATTATATATATTTTAGTAATTTTTTAAGAAATTGGATTTTCCCTATACATTTTCAGCTCTCAGGTGATGTAACTTTCATTTATTACACCATACCAGTCATTTTTAAGTGGCAGTCATGAAATCACCCAGCAGGATTATATTATTGTTTGAAAGGTGCTCAAGATTCTTGCACGAAAAACATTGGCACATGTGCATTTGATTTTCAGCAAATTGGATCACAGCAAGTGTTTAATTCATTAAGTGCACTTTAATATGCAACAACACATATCACAGGGCTTGCCATTTATTATTTGGATGAATGTTTGTACAGAGGCAAGGAATCTTAATGAGAAATACCCCAGAAGTATTACAAAAAAAACTAATATAAATGTTTATTCGCTTATGTTCCTGAGTAAAATCTGGAAAATATATTTACTGTGTAAGAAAATTATTCCAATGTTTTCGTGCTCAGCTCTGATTCCACAAATAGATATTTAAGGGAACTTTATGAAAACAAATACATACATTTTTAAAAAGGTCAGTTTGTGGTGTTTTATTTTACCTTGAAGATTTACACATAAATGTTAATTGCATTATATAAAACAACTAATAAGATATACACTATATTACCAAAAGTATTGGGACACCTGCCATTACACGCATATGAACATTAACCACTAGAGTACCGGGCCATCGTCAAATGACGGCTCCACGGTGACTCTGAATATTCAACAGGACGTCATTTGACATCCTGTATTCTTGCGGCCACTGGGGGGCGCGCGAGCGCGCCCGACGCGTCCCCGAGATGCCGATGCGCGTGCCTGGCGGTCGCGATGTCCGCCAGGCACTCGGAATCGGCGGCTACAGGGACAAGACGTGGAGCTCTGTGTGTAAACACAGAGCTCCACGTCCTGTCAGGGGAGAGAGGAGACCGATCTGTGTCCCTTGTACATAGGGACATAGATCGGTCACCTCCCCCAGTCACCCCCCTTCCCCCACAGTTAGAACACAATTCAGGTATACATATTAACCCCTCCCTCACCCCCTAGTGTTAACCCCTTGAATGCCAGTCACATTTATACAGTAATTAGTGCATATTTATCGCATTAATCGCTGTATAAATGTGAATGGCGCCAAAAACGTGTCAAAAGTGTCCGATGTGTTCGCCGCAATGTCACGGTGACAGTAAAAAAATCGCAAATCGCCGCCAATACTAGTAAAAAAATTAATAAAATAAAAATGCCATAAATCTATCAGCTATTTTGTAAACGCTATAACTTTTGCGCAAACCAATCAATATATGATCATTGCGATTTTTTTTACCAAAAATATGTAGAAGAATACATATCGGCCTAAACTGAGGAAAAAAAAAGTTTTTTTTTAAAAAAAATTGTGATATTTATTAAATAAAAAAGTAAAAAATAGTGTTTTTTTTTTAAATTGTCACTCTTCTTTTGTTTATAGCGCAAAAAATAAAAACCGCAGAGGTGATCAAATACCACCAAAAGAAAGCTCTATTTGTGGGAACAAAATGATAAAAAAATTGTTTGGGTACAGTGTAGCACGACCGCGCAATTGTCATTCAAAGTGCGACAGTGCTGAAAGCTGAAAATTGGCTTGGGCAGGAAGGGGCGTAAGTGCCCGGTATGGAAGTGGTTAATGACATCCCAGTCTTAAGCCCCGTACACACTATTAGATTTTCTGCAGATTTTTGTCTTCAGATTTACCTAAACCATGTAGTGCAGGGGCCTGCCTGATTGCATACAAATTAAAACTCAAAGGCTACTTTCGCACCAAGGCGTTGGGGGCGTCGGCGGTAAAGCATGCTTTTCGGCCGCCAGGGGTGCACTTTTAATCCTCGCTTGCGGCCGAAAAAGGGTTAAAATGCCTTGCAAAGCGATCTCTTTACAGGCACCATATTTAGCGCTATAGTGCCTGCAAAGCACCTCAGTGTGAAAGCAGCCTTATGTTTTGACCTCATACTATATGGTTTTGGTAAATCCCGAAGACAAAAATCTGCAGAAAATATAATAGTGTGTATGGGACCTTAATCCGTAGGGTTCAATATTGAGTCGGCCCATCCTTTGCAGCTATAACAACTTCAATTTTTTTCCAAATTGTCGCTCTTCTTTTGTTTATAGTGCAAAAAATAAAAACCGCAGAGCTGATCAAATGCCACCAAAATAAAGTTCTATTTGTGGGAAAAAAAGGTCATAAATTGTATTTGGGTACAATGTCGCACTTTTTTCATATTGAAATATTTGAAACCCCATCAGGTTCTCTTTTTTTTCTTCCTGTCCTGTAGAAACAGGGAGTGATAGAACATGTCTCCAGTAAGGGAAATTCCCCCTTATGCCGCGTACACACGATCGGAAATTCTGACAAGAAAACCGTGGATTTTTTTTGCGACGGAATGTTGACTCAAGCTTGTCAGACAAAATTCCGACCGTCAAAAACGCAGTGACGTACAACACTACAACGAGCCGAGAAAAATGAAGTTCAATGATTCCAAGCATGCGTCAACTTGATTCCGAGAATGCGTGTTTTTTTTGTGCGTTGGAATTGCATACAGAAAATCAGAATTTTCGACAAGAACTTTTTCCGTCGGAAAGCTTGAGAATTAGCCCTGTCGGAAATTCCGACAGAAAAAGTCCGATGGAGCCTACACATGGTCGGAATTTCTGACCAAAAGCTCACATCGAACTTTTCTTGTAGAAAATTCCGATCGTGTGTACATGGCATTAGAACGTTGACACTGGAACAAGTGTTTCTATTGGACAATTTGTTCCTTTGACCATTCTTAAATTTGCATTATTCTCTACGTTTAGTTTGTGACAGTGGCCAAAAGGGACAAATTGAAAGAGTTACTGTCCCTGATAGGGACACAGACAGCATAAATAACATAACAGGGGTTTTACTCCCTAACCACACTATTGAATGATAAAATACAATTAAAAAAAGAAAGAAAACTTGGCTTTAGACAAAGTTTTATGGTAACTTTTTTAGTTAGAATTAGGCTTTTGGGAGTTAAAAAATGTTTTGTTTCACGCTTGAACAATTTGGGTTTCAGGTGAAAATTTCATTTGGTGTTGCAACTCTTTCTGCTAAAAAAAAATGATTGCACAAAAAAAATAAAGTGCCATTGGTTTTGCACGTACTGACTTTTTTCAATATTCATTTTAAATGTTATAAAACGAAAGGAAATGATACTTTGGAATATTACCAAGTTGTCTGAGTGAGAAACCATCTTGGTATGCACAAATGGCTATGGATAATGTACCGATCCTTCCTGAAATCCTTTAAAAATCCTTTTGAATGATAAAATGGGTTTGAATTGGACACAAATCATTTTTTTAATCTCCAAAAAAAAGTCAGAGACGTGCATGTAAAATCTCAAACATTTCCTATCAGAAGAAAGATAAAAATATATGGGGGAGGATCTGATAAAGGTGGAGGGAGGAAAACATCTGTCAAGATTCTTTTTATTTGTGGTCAATTCCAGGGAAAATGCCTTAACAAAAAGTGTGTGTGTATACATGCTGTATACAGTATATACATATATATATATATATATATATATATATATATATATATATATTTATATATACAGTGGAACCTTGGATTACGAGCATAATTTGTTCCAGGAGAATTCTCGTAATCCAAAGCACTCGCATATCAAAGCGAGTTTCCCCATTGAAGTTAATGGAAATGAAAATAATTTGTTCCGCATTGACTTCAATGGCATGCAATACCGCATGTGGCCAGAGGTGGGGGGCGCCAGAGAGCCTCGGAAATGATCGGGGACAGCTCAGCTGACCTTGGAAACCCTCGGAAAGAGCTCAGAAACACCCAGGAACGGGGTATTTCCGAGTATTTCTGATTGGCTCCGCTCGGCTCCAGCGCCCCCGCACCTCAGGCTAAATGCGGTACTGCACACCCCATTAGCTTGAATTCTGCTCATTTTGCAAGACAACACTCGCAAACCAAGTCAGAATTTGAAAAAAAAGTTGCTCGTCTTTCAAAATGATCATTAACCGCGAGGAGAGATCGGGGGGGGGGGGGGGTCAATCCACGGCTCTATGTGTTTTTATTATCACTTCAATAACGTGTTCAGTATAATATATTTTTAATACAACTAGAGTGTGTACCGAGTGTCCACTTGAGATCAAGTGAGGAAGAGAGCCAACTAGGTGTGCTACATGCAAATTTATTGACAAGAAGCATGCTGATAAGTGGAGAGAACATAGTAAGCAGGGGGATGACCAACTCACTCTGCTGCTGCTCATTCTTTGACCAGTCAGCAGGCTGGGTATAGGGAATGAACACCATTGTATTTGTTATTTATACAGATGAAGCAGTGCCTGTCTAGCAGGTCTGTGTAAATCTCAGAATTCATTGGAAGGACATACAAGTGCTTTGGCAGTTAAATAGCTCCCATATATGTATTTAATCTTTATTTTTAGGCATTTACCTGGACTACAGCATTAAAGCCACCCTGTCCGCTGGTCTGTATAGACTCACCGGATCCATCCGTCCGAAGGGATCCCCTGCATGCGTCGTAATGATTCGACGCATGCGTGGAATTCCTTATATGACAGCGTCGCGCACGTCGCCGCGTCATAATCGCGGCGACAGTGCGTCACGTCATCGCCAGAGGATTTCGGCGCGGATTTCAATGCGATGGTGAGTACACTCCATCGCAGAGAAATCCGCTGAAATCCTCGAGAGGATTTATCCGCGGAAACGGTCCACTGGACCGTATTCGCGGATAAATCCTCTCGTGTGTATGGGGCCTTAGTCCCCTAAAGCCATGTACACACAGACCGATGGACCGTTTTCATCGGACAAACCGATTGTGTGTGAGCCCCATCGGTTTGTTTTCCTTTGGTGAAAAAAAATAGAACATGTTTTAAATGTTTCCTATGGATAAAAAACTGATAGAAAAAAAATTCAACTTTCCAAACTTCCCATTTTCGAATTTTAGATTTTAAAATTTTGGATTTTTTAATTTTGCAATTTCGAATTTTCGAATCTCGAATTTTTGAAATTTCCAATTTTCGAATTTCCGAAATTCCGAATTTAAAAAATTCCGAAATTCCAAAATCCGAAATTCCGAAATTTGGAAATTCAAAATTTCGGAATTAACTAATTTGTCAAAAATCGTTAAAAAATGAATTTGGAACTAAACAACTTGCACATGTCTAACTCCTATACTATTCATGGCCCTGGGTAAGATATCCTCTCTGAGTCTTGGGAGTTTCTGCTGTCTTCATAAACAAAACATCTATGAGATTTTAAAGTGTCTTATATTAATTAAAATATACTTTGGTTGACATCTCTACATGTGGCCTATCCACAAACAGTGTCTCATTAATTGGAGACATTCAGCTCAGTGTTGTATGTTTGCAACTTAGTGGCTTGGTTCTTGTACTTAAGACCACCACCCTGTCGCTTTTCCTTGAACTGGTGAAAATTGATAGAAAATGGAAAGTTGACTTGTCCCCCACTAAGCAGTTTGGGGAGATTTCTGAACTCATAAAGTCTTTCAGTTTCGAGCTGTGATGGTGGGTAACTGCCTGCTAATTACTTTGGACTGTCTAGCCGTTAAGGAGGCAAACGGCTATATTAATCAGTATACCAACAGCTGCCTAACTACAGTGAGTCCAATGAATCATAGTGCATGTCATGATCCTAAGCAGCCAAGAGAAGTTAGGATGATTAATGTACCAGGCATCACAGCAGCTGGAAGCTTGATTAGACTACGGTAGCCTGTAACTTAGGGTAGAATGATCATCTGTCTTCTCTTAATGGATACACAGGCGTTAGGGAGATCTATGGAGGCCGTGCATACCTCTGAACTGACCGATTCCCACTGGTTTATTACCCCATTAGAAAGGTGCTTATTGTCAACTATTAGCAACACCTATAGGGCTTGATTTACTAAGGGAAAAGAGACTTCGCAAGGGAATTTACTCCAGAGTTTAGTGAAATTTCTACTTTGTAAAGAATATCCAATCACATCCAAGGAAAATAATAAAGTCCTGTACACACGATCGGTTTGTCCGATGAAAACAGACCGATGGACTGTTTTCATCGGACAAACCGATTGTGTGTGAGTCCCATCGGTTTGTTTTCCATCGGTGAAAAAAAAATAGAACATGTTTTAAATGTTTCCTTTGGAGAAAAAAACGATCCTCTGTGTGGAAGTCCATCGGTCAAAAATCCACGCATGCTCAGAATCAATTTGACGCATGCTCGGAAGCATTGAACTTTTTCAGCACGTCGTAGTGTTTTACGTCACTGCGTTTTGGCACGGTTGGATTTTTGACTGATGGTGTGTAGGCAAGACTGATGAAAGTCAACTTCCATCAGATATCCATGAAAAAATCCCTCGGATTAGATTCCATCAGATATCCGATCGTGTGTACGAACGAGGCTTTAGACATATTTTTTGCCTGAATGATAGAAGTCAGCAGAGCTTTACCTCATTCACTAATCTCTGGAGGGAAAATTCACTTACAAGTGCAACTCCCCTTTCAAAGTGCACAGTCTATTTACCTTTAGGAAATCAACTCCACAGAGCAGATATTCTTTACCTTTTTAAAATGGAGGAACCCTTGAAATAACTTTTTGGTCCCAGGGAACCCCTGGTAATAGTTACTATATCTACAGCTCATGGTACATTAGTGGGATGGTCAGAAGGAAGAATGCTTCTTAACCACTTCAGCCCCAGAAGAACTTGCCCCCTTCCTTACCAGAGCACTTTTTGCGATTCGGCACTGCGTCACTTTAACTGACAATTACGCGGTCGTGCGACGTGGCACCCAAACAAAATGTATGTCCTTTTTTTTCCCCACAAATAGAGCTTTCTTCTGGTGGTATTTGATTAACGGTTTTTATTTTTTGCGCTATAAACAAAAATAGAGAGACAATTTTGAAAAAAATTCAATATTTTTTACTTTTTGCTATAATAAATATCCACAAAAAATCTATAAAATTTTTTTTTTCTCTCTTGGCCGATATGTATTCTTCTGCATTTTTTTTGGTAAAAAAAATAGCAATAAGCGTGATGGGTTTGCACAAAAGTTATAGCGTCTACAAAATAGGGGATAGATTTATTGCATTTTTATAAAAAAATTACTAGTAATGGTGGCGATCTGCAATTTTTATTGTGACTGTGACATTGCGACGGACATATCGGACACCTTTGACACATTTTTGGGACCATTCACATTTATACAGCGATTAGTGCTATAGAAATGCACTGATAACTGTATAAATGTGACTGGCAGGGAAGAGGTTAACACTAGGGGGAGGCTGAAGGGGTTAAGGGGTTAAGTATGTTCCCTAATATGTGATTCTAACTGTAGGGGGAGGGGACTCACAAGGGGAGGAGACCGATGTGTGTTCGTGTGTACTGGGAACACATATTGGTCTCTTCACCTGACAGGACCGTGGATCTGTGTGTTTACACACACAGATCCACAGTCCTGCCGTGATTGCGGACACGTGCACCGGGTCCCGCGCGATGCCACGGGCAAACGCGTGCGCCCCCTAGAAGGCCAGGAAACCCAGGACGTCACATGACATCCAACCAGGATGGGAGATCCCATCTGTGGACGTCATATGACTATGGGCGGTAGGGATGTGGTTAAGCCTCATACACACAAATCCGTGGAATGTTTTCCGATGCTAACAATCTGACAACATTAGCAGAAGTTGCCCAACTTGACTACGCAAATTTCCTCTACCTAGGACTACCGAAATACCAGATTTCTCATCTACAAGTTGTCCAGAACACTGCAGCCAGACTGGTAACGGGTAAAAAAACGTGGAAATCAATCTCCCTGGTTATGAGGACCCTCCACTGGCTAGCCGTAAAGGATCGGGTGACATTCAAGACCCTCTGCCTCACCCACAAATGCACGCAAGGAAATGTGCCACAATACTTATGCGAGAAAATAAAACACTACACCCCAAATCGGGTCCTCCGATCAACTAATCAGAACCTCCTCCACATCCCCAAGTCCCGCTACAAATCTAAAGGAGAACGAAGATTCGCAGTCCAAGATATTCGGATGGAAAAAAAACATCGGGCCTTCAGAAAAAAACTTAGGGCCAGATCCACAGCCAGCCGCCGTAACTTAAATATTCGCATTTAAGTTACACTGCCGCAAAATTTCTACCTAAGTGCCCGATCCACAAAGCACTTACCTAGAAATTTTCGGCTGTGCAACTTAAATCCGGCCGGCGCAAGGCGTTCCTATTCAAATGGGGCGAGTCCCATTTAAATTAGGCGCGCTCCCGCGCCGGACGTACTGCGCATGCTCACGACGTGCTTTGCGCGGTTTTACGTTGCGCCGGGTTTTGAGAATCGTTACGGGCGTAAAAAAAAATACGAGTTGCGGCGGAAAAAAAAAATTTGAAAATAAAAAGAAGGGTCTACTTTTACAAGGCCTAAACAGTTTAGGCCTTGTAAAAGCAGCCCTAATATTGCGATTGCAAACTAATACTTACGGAGAAAAAACGAAGCGTAAAAGCTTTGTGGATCTCCGTAAGTGCTAATTTGCATACCCGAAGCGGCATTTCGACGAGAAATGCCCCCAGCGGCGGCCGAGGTATTGCATCCTAAGATCCGACAGTGTAAGTCCCTTACACATGTCGGATCTTCTCCCTATCTTTTGGAAACTGATTCTGTGGATCAGTTCCAAAGATAGAAATAGGGATACGACGGCGTATCAGTAGATACGCCGTCGTATCCCTTTTGTGGATCTGGCCCTTAAGGCCCATCTGTTCTGAAGCGTGGCTGGACGACGACATTGGATACACCACCTTGAGGCGATTTAGTTCGCATTTGTAGCTCTATACAAGTTACTCACTCACTCAAAGGGTGGTGAAGAGCTGAAAAACAACGTTGTTTCCTGTATGTTGGTTGAAAAAGTTCTGCTGTCTGTATGCAGAACAAGTTCATGGCCAACGCCCTTCGGACAAAATTACAAATATGATGCGTTAAGGTGAAAAAACACGAGAGTTTACAACCCCTTTAAGTTATTTTTTTCTACCAAAAATGTATTTTGTACAAGAAAATTTTACAAAAAAAAAAAATCGTTCCCTATTCTTTCCCGTTTAAATTTCTCCAGGAGGGCCCCTGGCAGTGAAAGGGTTAGCGCCGACAGAAATAAGCGTCTGCACAGCACAATACATGAGTAATGTATATTTAAACTGACTGCACTATATATGGTATAATGAGTCGTGATTGCGATCCGTCTTTGTCAGATGTTTAGGTAATGTGAATGGCTACCTTTTACATTCGCGGCATCCCGGGCCGGTCTATACATGGCTCCATCAATCATAATTAAGGTTTGTTTTATAGAACATAAAGAAATGTCCTTTTACATCAAACAAAACCGTCGGAGACAGATTGCACAGGTCTGCGGGGTACTCTGTCCCCAATGTTTTGACAGTTTTGCTGTGAATTCGAGTCATTTGGCGGTTATTGTGCGCGCCTAATGTTTGCATTTAATCCACTGTCCACTTTAAAAGCCTCAACAATGGCCTGGCAAGGCACTCAACTGTCTGACTTGTTTGTGGTGGTAAAATGCTTTGTATGTCAGAACTGCTCACCAGAAGGGGTGTCTGGTGTAGGTGGAATGTCTGCTAAGGTAGGCGTAGGGCTGCTTCTGCTCTTCATTAAACTTAAAGAGCATATTGTTTAAGAAAATGCCAGCATGTTGTCTTTTCCAGTCATTTCCAGTACAACTGACTTAGAAGACATTGAGTAAAGGGCTGCGGGGATGTGTGATTTCCAACAAGTTGTGAGATGGGACCCCTTTGGTGCCAAAATATTTAGGTGCATGTCATGCTTCATGCTTTCAAAGGTTCAGGTAGAATAAAAAAACAAACCATCAATTCTCCATGAGAAAGAGTCATACAATCGTCCACAAAATCAACTACAAAAGTCAACCAAAAATGTATAAAACCAAAAAGTTCATTTAAAAAAAGTTTTTCTTTTTAACCTCCCTGGCGGTATGATTATTTCAGAAAAAAAGGTGCTGAAAGAGGTACCATTATTTGCAAGGAAATTTGGCGTTTTATACTGTAGTTTTTAGGAATAACTCACTTAAATCTGACCAAACAAGAGTCTAGTAGGCATCCCGGGTATGATATTTTTTTAAAAACAAAATTATAAATTTTAATATAATAAATAATTATAAATAATTATAACAAATAATAATATAATTATAATAAAAATTATTCAATAACGTAATCAACTCAAAATCACTGAAATTTGCTCAGTTGCAGAATTGTCGCTGTCATTACTTTTATTTTTTTGTGACAAATTTCCCCACAAATCGATATCGCTCAATTCTGCAAGTGATTATAATTTATTATCGCTGTTTTCTAGCTGCTCTAAAACCATTTTTGACATAAAGGGACACTTTTGGTTGCTATGGACAATCTACAGTTTGCAGGCAGAAAGAACAGTTTTTATTATATAAAAGTACATGCAGGACACTGGGGAAACCACTAGGGACAAGGGGTGTGTGTATTTTTTACATACAGTACTGTAATCTATAAGATTACAGTACAATGTATGTAAGGATTTTGTTTACCTTTTTGAATTTGGCGCTGTTCTCCGCTCCCGTGCGTGGTAACGTCTAATACAGGAGGTGTGTTACTGGTCTTACAGACCTGACTCCTGATTGGCGGGGAGGAACTTTAGTGTGAAAATGGCAATAATTCACTTGCTATGGTCACACAACTGGGTGACCTCGGAGCGCATTGATCTGCGCTCCAAGGCCACCCTTATTTTAAGCCTATTCACGTGCTTCAAAAATACACCCACCCCGCATTGAATCCATGGTCCGGCACCACTGATATGTAGATCAGCGGGCCAGACGCATGGATAGGGGGGCGCCTAGGGGGGCGCCCGTGCGCCCTCTATGGACAGGCTACCACTGGGTAAGCCTATAATAAAGCTTACCCGTAGGTAAAATGAATATCTCCTAAACGTGCACCATTTAGGAGATATTCACCCTGCATGCGCTCTGAAGGATCTGGCATACCTTGCCGAACCTTCAGAGCTTCGTCCCGGGAACCGAGTGACATCATCTCGGCTCCGGCCAATCACATAGCTGGAGCGTGCAAACCCAGAAGAAAGATCCGGGGAAGATGTCGGCCCTCTCAGCAGTGACAGCACAACACTGAAGGGCTTCATTCCAAGGTGAGTATTTCATAATGTGCTAGTATGCGGTGCATACTGGCACATTATACCATTGCCTTTGTCAGTGCCATTGCAGGTGTTTTTTTTTTTTTTTTTTTTTACAACAGCCTTGGTTTACTACCACTAGCTCAATTTGGCTGCTTCAATAAATAGCAATTGGTCACTAGAGATCAATCACTAAACAGATTAAACAATTGACTCCCTGTTGTGTAAACTTCACTAGTAACACATTGAATTAATCTTGCATGATTGCACAATGATCCAATTGTATGTAATCAAGCACTACTTCATTATTACTGCAACTTGGCACGGCTTTGCCCAGAAGTTGAATCTTTTGTAAAAACGTGAAACCAGAATCAGAGAAGATTTTCGGGCTTACAAAAGCCAGATCTTTATAAGGACATGTTTAAAGTGACTTTTTCATAAACTGCATTTCAAAGGACCATACCTGTAAACATGAGTTTAGTTACCTCTATCCTCCCCCCCTCCCCCGCCCACACCTCTCAGTTTTTCGTGCCATGAGGTTAGCAGGAGGAACTTGTGGGAGATGTTGGGGACCACAGAGATCGACACTCCCAGAAGTGATTAACGGGTTCCCAGCCGAACCTCAGGTGACTTTATTTATTTTTTAAATGTGTTTATTCAGAGTTTAAGATAAAGACAGCATAATAAAATTGAATGGGATTTGTTCACCATTATCAATGAACAATGCCATATGAATAAAGGTACAGGGCTACCGTTAAATGCAAAATAAGTAAAACAAGCATTACAATGAATAGTATTAGCAAACCCTTCCTGCATAATTGTAGTGATAAGTTTTCCTGCATGGAACGTGGAGAGAAAATTAACACGTAGGTTGGATGACTCTCAACAGAAGATTATATAACAAAGTAACCTTATTTGCAGAATATAAATGCCACTTAAAGCTTAAGCATAGTGATAGCCTAGCGTCAAGATAAGGAAAATGATAATGTAGGGAAAGGAGGGGGGGGGGGGAGAAATCGACCAAGCATAAGAACTAGATAAAGAAATCCAGCAAATCATTGGGAAAATGGAAGTCAAGGGGACTTGAACTGTAATTTGCCCAGGGAGTTGGTCAAATTGGCTTTAGGGCACTGGGGCGGGCGTCAGCGGTAAAGCGCCAATATTATTAGCAGCGATTTACCATCATTTTTGCAGCACTTTTCGGCCACTAGCGGGTTTTAACCCCCCGCTAACGGCTGAAAATTGATTTCAATGGGCAGGGGCGCTTTAGAAGCGCCTCAAAGATGCTTTTTTTTAGCATCCTGCCAGTGCACCGCTCCAGTGTGAAAGCCCTCGAGCTTTCACACTATAGTGACAGGAGAGGCGCTTTGCAGGCACTATTTTTAGCGCCTGTAAAGCGTCTCAGTGGGAAAGTAGCCTTAAGGTACCACACTGTGTATTGGAAAGATTGCATCAAGGATGTATTGTTTTAAGCTGTGTTCCATGGCACTGACCTCAGGAGAGGCATATTCTTGGTATGGCTTTTTACCCCAGAGGAACTCTTGAAATTGTATTGTGTGTCAGTGGTAAAAATGTCCCTTATATTGGTGACCAATGAGAGGAATATCCCCTACCGTGGGGGTCAGACATCTAAAAAGGTAATTGGTGTCATGTAGCCTTCTCTGCCCAGTGTCATTGGCCCAGGAACTATGCAACCACCATAAAATGGAAGATCAGTCAATCTCAGCACATAGAACCATCATCAACCTAGGAGATCAGCTATGGGTAGAGGATTCTGTATATGGTGTTTTTCTATCTATTTACTCTATTTATTTATTTATTTTTTTCTATTGGTGGAATTTGATGGACTTTTTTTTTTACCCGACTAACTATGCAACCTCTAGAGCAGTGGTTCTCAACCTTCCTAGTGCTGTGACCCCTTGATATAATTTCCCAAGTTGTGGGGACCCCTAACAGTAAAATAATATTCGTAGTGTGGGTTGTCAGCACCCAAGGCAAGACAAGTAATTTGCGCCCCTAACCCACGGACATTTAACACTGCCTATGTCCCTTCCACTCGTACAGTATAAAAACCACTTATGGTACATTTTAGGATGTTATCCTTTCTTTCCCTTTTATCTTTCTCTATCCTAATTTCTTGTTTATTTTTTTCCCTATCTCTCTCTCTAGCCATATTTCTTGTTGTTTCTCTTATTCTTTCTCTCCCCTTTTCTTTGTTCCTCCCCCTTCCCCCCCCCCTATTTTCCTCTCCCTTCCATCTATTCTCAATTTTTATTCCTTCTCTTATTTATTGGCGGGGGGTGGGATCAGTAACAGTACTGGGGGGACTTCTGATCAGCCCACTTAGGTGCTCTTGATCAAGGTCATCTGCTGATCTGAGAACTGTAGTGGGGACTTTTAATGGCAACTATAATCACAGGTAGTGTTACCCACCATAGGTGTGCGCAGCCTACTGCATTAGGGTGTGCACCCCGAAGTTCAAACACATAAGTCTGTGTGTATCTATCGCAGTAGGGCAATGGACGGTGTCAGTAGGGTAGTGGACAATGCCAGTAGGGCAGTGGATAATGTCAGTAGGGCAGTGGATAATGTCAGTAGGGCAGTGGATAATGTCAGTAGGGCAGTGGACATTGCCAGTAGGGCAGTGGATAATGTCAGCAGGGCAGTGGACGATGTCAATAGGGCAGTGGATGATGCCAGTAGGGCAGAGATTGGTGTCAGTAGTTTTTTTTTATTATAACTTCTGTCCCACTTTTGAGACAGGAAAAGGGAAAGGGACCAAGGACAGAGCTTCCCCTGCCTCTATCTCCCCTGCTTCTATCTCTCCATCCAAGCAACAGGGGAAATCTGTACATTACACCCTGTGTGCACGCCTATGTTACTCACTGTCTCGTAGCAGTGACACTTATACCAAAATCAGAAGATAGGGTCTCCTCCAGCCCCTCCCACTTCACATTCCTCACCAGTCAGCTGACCTCTAGCCTCTGCCCCCCACCCATGCCGTGAACTGAATAGGCGGCTGCAAAGAGGCTGAGTGGGTGGCCACAGGCTCCAGGGACAGCCAAGCTGAGTGGCCACAAAAAGGCTGGGAGAGTGGTGCCGGCTTCAGGAACAGCCCAGGATTCTTTGACCCCAGAGGGGCTCCCGACCCCAGGTTGAGAACCACTGCTCTAGAGGAACCCTAGGGTTCCACATAACACTGATGAGAATGGCTGATCCAGTATATAAAGATCTTTGTGGGTCAGGGATCCAAGACTGCTCAGCAGGGATCATATTATCGGCTAATGCAAAGGATATAGAGAGTCTGAATTTCAGCATTGTTGTTGATTTAGAAACAAATTGGGTTAGTTGGACAAATAAAAATGCATGTATTGCAATAAAAAGAATGCACTATTTTCAATTTGCTAATTTATTTGTTTATTTATTTATTTCCTGCAGCTCCCCACATTTATCAACAATACTTTACCATCACAAGACCAAATAACAGCTCAGGAGATAGACATTTACTTCAGACAAGAGCTCATCTATAAGAGGAATGAAAGAATGGCAAGAAGAGTAATGGGTCTGCTGAAGGAAAACCGGGACAAGAGTTTTTTCTTTGCTTTTGGCGCAGGTACTTTATTGTTTTAGTAACTATTGGTTGTTGTTGCTTTTAGGGACCCTCAGGCCTCGTACACACCACAGGACTTGTCCGATGAAAATGGTCCGCGGACCGTTTTCATCGGACATGTCCGCTCGGAGATTTCGATCTGATGGCTGTACACACCATCAAACCGAAATCCCCGCGGACAGAGAACGCGGTGACGTAGACATAGTTACATAGTTAGTTACATAGTTACATAGTTAGTCAGGTTGAAAAAAGACACAAGTCCATCCAGTTCAACCACAAAAAAAATAAACAAACAAAATAAAAAACACAATACAATCCCATACACATAACTCCATACCCACAGTTGATCCAGAGGAAGGCAAAAAACCCCAGCAGAGCATGATCCAATTTGCTACAGCAGGGGAAAAAATTCCTTCCTGATCCCCCGAGAGGCAATCGGATTTACCCTGGATCAACTTTACCTACAAATCTTAGTACTCAGTTATTTTATGTACATTTAGGAAAGAATCCAGGCCTTTCTTAAAGCAATCTACTGAGCTGGCCAGAACCACCTCTGGAGGGAGTCTGTTCCACATTTTCACAGCTCTTACTGTGAAAAAACCTTTCCGTATTTGGAGGTGAAATCTCTTTTCCTCTAGACGTAAAGAGTGCCCCCTTGTCCTCAGTGTTGACCGTAAAGTGAATAACTCAACACCAAGTACACTGTATGGACCTCTTATATATTTGTACATGTTGATCATATCCCCCCTAATTCTCCTCTTCTCAAGAGTGAATAGATTTAGTTCTTCTAATCTTTCCTCATAGCTGAGCTCCTCCATGCCTCTTATCAGTTTGGTTGCTCTTCTCTGCACTTTCTCCAGTTCTCCGATATCCTTTTTGAGAACTGGTGCCCAAAACTGAACTGCATATTCCAGATGAGGTCTTACTAATGATTTGTACAGGGGCAAAATTATATCTCTGTCTCTGGAGTCCATACCTCTCTTAATACAAGAAAGGACTTTGCTCGCTTTGGAAACCGCAGCTTGGCATTGCATGCCATTATTGAGCTTATGATCAACTAAAACCCCCAGATCCTTCTCCACTACAGATCCCCCCAGTAGTACTCCCCCTAGTATGTATGATGCATGCATATTCTTAGCCCCCAAGTGCATAACTTTACATTTATCAACATTAAACCTCATCTGCCACTCAGTCGCCCAATTAGACAGAGCATTGAGGTTGGCTTGTAAATTGGCGACATCCTGCAAGGACGTTATTCCACTGCATAGCTTGGTGTCATCTGCAAAGACAGAAATGTTACTTTTGATCCCAGACCCAATATCATTTATAAATATATTGAAAAGTAAGGGTCCCAGCACTGAACCTTGGGGTACACCACTGATAACCTTGGACCATTCAGAGTAAGAATCATTAACCACGACTCTCTGAATTCTGTCTTTCAGCCAATTTTCTATCCATTTACAAACTGATATATCCAATCCTGTAGACCTTACCTTACACATGAGCCGTGTGTGCGGAACTGTATCGAACGCTTTTGCAAAATCCAAATATATCACGTCCACAGCCACTCCTCTGTCCAGGGTTTTACTTACCTCTTCATAAAAGGAAATCAGGTTTGTCTGACAACTTCTGTCTTTCATGAATCCATGTTGTCTGCTGCTTAAATAGTTTTTTTCCTGCAAGAACTCATCCATATGGTCTTTTATTAAACGTTCCAGTATCTTCCCAACTATAGAAGTTAGACTAACAGGTCTATAGTTACTTGGTAAAGACTTTGTTCCCTTTTTAAATATAGGCACCACATTGGCTCTACGCCAATCCAGTGGTACTATTCCTGTCATTAATGAGTCCCTAAATATTAGATACAGTGGCTTTGAAATGACAGAGCTCAACTCACCTAGGATCCGTGGGTGGATGCCATCAGGTCCAGGTGCTTTATCCACCTTTATTCTGTCTAAATATTTCTGGACCATATCACTTTTGAGCCATTGTGGATTTGGGGCTGTGTCACTCCCACCCCCATTATGGACATGAGCTCCCCCATGCTCCATTGTATACACAGAGCTGAAGAAAGCATTTAATAAATTTGCCTTCTCTTTGTCCCCAGTCACCCACTCTAGATTATTTTGTAAGGGGCCTACATGCTCAGACTTCACCTTTTTACTATTAATATATTTAAAGAATTTTTTGGGGTTTGTCCTACTATCTTTTGCAATCTGTCGTTCATTTTGAATTTTTGCATCCTTGATTTCCTTTTTACATATCCTGTTATATTCTTTGTAACATTTAAACAACACTAGTGTTCCTTCATTTTTATATTTTTTAAAAGCTACTTTCTTATTGTTTATAGCTTTTTTAACTTTGCCCGTGAGCCACATAGGTTTTATTTTTAGCCTTTTAAACTTATTGCCCATGGGAACATACTTTGCAGTGAGGTTCCACACAGTCTTTTTGAAAAATTCCCATTTCTGTTCTGTGTTCATCTGTGTCAATAGTCCCTCCCAGTCCAAGTCCTGGAGAGCGGCCCTCATCCTTGGAAAATTTGCTCTCTTAAAATTTAGTGTTTTAATATTTCCTGTATGTATTTCTTGCTTATAGTTAACATTAAATGAAATCATGTTATGATCACTGCTACCCAGGTGTTCCTTTATCTGAACATTAGTAATAAGCTCTGCATGGTTTGAGATTATCAGGTCCAACAGAGCATCATTCCTAGTTGGGGCCTCAATAAACTGCACCATAAAATTGTCCTGCAATAGGTTTTTAAATTGTTGTCCTTTAACTGTCCCAGAAGTGCCATTAATCCAGTCAATTTCTGGGTAGTTAAAATCCCCCATTATTATCACCGTCCCAGCCCTTGCAGCCCTTTCCATCTGTGCAAGGAGCTGAGTCTCCACCTCCTCATTAACATTGGGTGGTTTATAACAAACTCCAATGATTAATTTTGAACTACGCACATCTGTATGCAGTTCCACCCATAATGCTTCAGCCTCATCACACTCTCCATCAACCAGGTTCTCTTTCACGCTTGCTTTGAGGTCACTTCTCACATAGAGACAGACCCCTCCACCTTTCCTTTTTACCCTGTCTTTCCGAAAGAGAGCATAGCCAGGAATATTAATAGCCCAGTCATGTGAGGATTGAAGCCAAGTTTCAGCAATACCGATTACATCATAGCTCTCCTCATGCACCAGAGCTTCCAACTCACCTGTTTTGCTTGGCAGACTTCTGGCATTGGTGAACAAACACTTAAATGTATTGTTACATTTTTCTCTAGTGTTTTTCATATAATTTATAGTAGTACAAATGGCACTATTATTTCCAATGGCTGTTTGCAACATGGGAACTTTCTTGTCACCTGCCATAACCCTCCCCCCATCTATCCCCATTCCACTCTCCATTAATGTCTGACCCCTAGCTGACCTGTGTACCCGATGTAATTCTAGTTCACCCTCCCCCCTCAATCCTAGTTTAAACGTTCTCTATCGCGCGAGTTCAATGCTTCCACACAAATGCGTCGAATCAATTCGGCGCATGCGCGGGATTTCGGGCCGTTGGTTAGACATACTAACCAGCGGACATGTCCGACGGACAGCTTTCCAGCGGACATGTTTCTTAGCATGCTAAGAAACATTTGTCCGCTGGAAATCTGTCCGCTAGCCTGTACACACGATCGGATCTGTCCGCTGAAACTGGTCCTCGGACCAGTTTCAGCGGACATGTCCGGTCGTGTGTACGAGGCCTCAGAGATGGATTTTCATCATTGGAGCTTGTGGATGTACAGCCTTTGGCACCCAAAGCAAGGCCTCTGTTAGGATGGTTCCCTTTTTATACAGAAATGTTTTTGTTTTACTGATTGTATCCTGGTTTAGTATTTTATGAGAATGTGTAAATAAGCTTTTGTGAGATGTGAGATGACTGCATTTTGACTTATAATAGGAAAAAAATGAGTCCAATAATTTTACAGCCGTCTCTTTCCTCCTCTGCCTATAAGTCCAGGCTTTGTGTTCCTAATGGTAAAATCAGCCCTGGGTTCCCTTCCTTATATATGTAGTAAGTGTCGCTCTGTTAGTCTGCTTTGAATGAATTCTACTAACAGTCTCCAACTCTAGACATAAATAGGTAAGTATATTATACAATTGTTTTTGATGTTCCCTAAGCAGCCCAGAAATTTGGCTTGTGTCTCCTTTGCAAATTTGGCTTCTTTATGATCCACATAGATAATGCTCAGAACATGTGGCCGAACCGGAAATGAATTGTTGATTTTGTCAGATGCTGATTGATCTTGCTAAGCGAAGAAGAAGCTATGTGTCATAAGAAAAGTCTCTATGCAAGTTAGATTTTTTTAAATTCTTTTTTTTTTTGAATAAGCCCTGCAGTCTCATATGTTCATATAGAGAAAGGCAAAACAAAATTCATGCACCTAATAAAACAACATAGATAAGTGTCTATAAAGCTCTTAAGATTACTAAACATGTTGTATAGTTCTCTGCAGCCTCAGTATTTGTGCCAGTAAATCTACTTCATAGAATGCAGTCTTGAATGGAAAGCTTCCAAAGCATCTGATTGATAAGGTAGAGTCTGATGTGCAGTCACCAGATATTTGCAGAGAATGAACTCCACATAAAGTTTTTAGAACTAGAAGGCCCATCTGGATAATGTTCTTCTCTCCGTGGCCTACTTCTATTGTTTCTCATGCGGAATCCTCTGCCTGTCCTCTTTATATTTTTTGTTATAGCAAAATATTGAGGACCTGACCTTTGAATAGCTCTGTGATTTTATCTGCATGAGGATCTGGCGAATGATTGTGTGAAATAGAAGCGAGTGGCCAGAGCAGGTTTTTTGGTGTGGCATGTGACAAGGGTTTCAGTAGGGATCTTTACCTCTTAAAGAAAAACTAAAAGGAAACATTTTTTTTTAGACACAGTGGAGGTGGACCTGTCAGTTTTTATTGCTGTCTGTACCCCCATTAGAGAGACTCATACTCTCTATTTGTATTTCTATCTGTTTACCATTATAATTGAAAGTAAAAGTAAAGATGATCCAAAAATTTTGAGTTTCCCCCCGAAAAGTAATGGAGGGGAAATTTTCCAATGAGGATAATAACTCTGGTGACTTGTGGGATTCCCTTAATTTGCAGGGATTTCCTCTTACTTCCTGGTTTGGCTATGGGACAGGAAGTGGGAGAAACTGCCCAAAAATAGGTGTACCAAGCTTGTGGCATACTTAAAAAGACTTGAGGTTGTAATTGGTGCCAAAGGTGCTTTAACAAGGTATTGAGTAAAGGCTCTGAATATTTATGTACATGTGTAAATTTGCAAAGATTTCAAACAAACTTTTTTCACGTTGTCAGTAGTTTTTGTAGAATTTTAAGGAAAAGAATGAATTTAATCAATTTTGGAATAAGGTTGTAACATAACAAAATGTGGAAAATGTGAAGCGCTGTGAATACTTTCCGGATGCACTGTACATATTCGTGGGTTAAGTGAGAAAATTATTTTTACAAAACAATCTTATAATCATTTAAAGTGTGTTAGAAACTTTAAGTAAGCCTACACTATGCCATGCAGCTCATACTTACCTTTTTTCTCCAATGCCACTCTGTTCAGTCAGGCTAGGGTCACAGTGTCCGGTGGTTTGAAATACTTACCTTTTTTCTCCAATGCCACTCTGTTCAGTCAGGCTAGGGTCACAGTGTCCGATGGTTTACAATACTTACCTTTTTTCTCCAATGCCACTCTGTTCAGTCAGGCTAGGTTCACAGTGTCCGGTGGTTTGCAATACTTACCTTTTTTCTCCAATGCCACTCTGTTCAGTCAGGCTAGGGTCACAGTGTCCGGTGATTTGCAGTCTGCAGTCTGGTGCGGTTTTGTTCATCGGTCCAGGTGTGATTCAGGTGAACATTTTTACTTCAATTCACACCTAAACCAGGCCCAAAATTGCACAGGACTCATTTCATAAACAGACCACCCCGAATATGTGTGAACCGGGCGGTCGTTTGTTTCTGAATCGACGTAAATAGTAATTTGCATATTCCTCGCGTAAACAAACGGAAGCGCCACCTAGCGGCCAGCGTAAATATGCAGCCTAAGATCCGACGGTGTAAGACACTTACACCTGTCGGATCTTAGGGATATCTATGCGTAACTGATTCTATGAATCAGTCGCATAGATACGACCGAGCGCACTCAGAGATACGACGGCGTATCAGGAGATACGCCGTCGTATCTCTTTCTGAATCCGGCCCGTTATGTGAATTGTATGCGGTTAAAAACACATCCTATTCGTATATATGTGAACCAAGTTTAATTACAGAGAGCAAAAGGAATGCCCTGTATGAATCACTGAAGTCATAGCTAGCTGCACATGGTTATGGACGACTGAAAGCACTCATTAGCCCAGCGAGTCACATGTACCTCCATACTTAGAAAGGGTGCAAACTTAAAGGCCTTTAGACTTGTGTCAATGGCCTCTGTTTAACATCAGTTTGGGACTTTTCTGAGATAATTCGCCTAGACTTCTATAGTTTTGCAAAACCCATGCGATGAAAAAATAAAAAATCTCATGAACACATGCCCTAAATATGCTGCTGAGAAGGGTGAGATTAAAGCAAACCCTTTGATTTGCCTTGAAAGGGCAAAGCAAAGGATTTCTTTAAAGCTTAGTTTGAAATTTCTGTTTAGATTTTTGGTTCATATTATTTGTAGTGAGCTTTTTGTAAATGTAGGCCTTGTAAATCAAATCCAGAGCAACGCAGTCAATATGAAAATATTTACCCAAATAATATACTTGGTGGAATGGGAAGAAGAAAGACCTTGTCCATATACTGGCCAAACTTTGCTTCCTTCCATGGAAACCATTTTTTTTTTTTGTTGTTGTAGTGCCCCGTCGAAAGAAGACGACCTGCCAAAAAAACAATGAGGCACTCAAAGTGGGATTAAACTCAGGATTGCCCACTTCAAAGGCAGTAATGTTGGAGACCTCTTGTGAATGCTAATCAGACATCTAGAGCTGACTGTAAAGGGAGATTATACCCCTGTCTCTTTGAGATAGTAACAGCCGTCATTCTCAGGGCCACTGCCTCAGCGGGAGGTGCCATATGCAAATAGGGGTGCATGGTGTGGTTGATGTTATACATTTGCTGGATTACAGGATTTGACAAAACGCTTCCCCTTTCATCTCGTTCCCTCGGACAAAGATTTTTCTGTTCCTTGTTAAACTCAAGGAAGCTCTACAGGCAGATCCATTAATATTAATTATAGAATTAATTCAGGCGAAGTTCACACAGAACGTTTCCTTGTTTAGATTAGAGGAGGGGATTCCTGGCCATGTGTGATCCCTGGAGTGCCATGTCGGACTTTCACAAGAGCTTTCTTTCTGTGAGGGGGGGTGGTAAGGAGACTGGACTTATCTTGCGGAGGGGCCATGCTGCCACTTCCTAACCATTAGAGCTGACCTTGCTTTGGTAGCTGAGGATATATTCACACTAAAGAAGATGAATGATGAAGTCTGCTTTATGTTTACTTTATAGATTTAAACCTTTGTGTTCCTTAGAGTAGGTGTTGGCTTAACAAGGAAACCCGGATAAATAAAAAGTTCTATACATTATTTAATGCTCCCATGCATACTGCATATCTGCATTCAAATATATATATTTTTTGTTTTAATTAAGTGATGATTTGCATCTGGTGCTTGTAAGATTATTCTCTTATAGAATACTGCCTACCATGCACATAAAAACCTATTGACTCCTGTATTTGACTAGCAGAGGTATCTCATTTCAAACCCTTAAAGGGGTTGTAAAGGTTAGTTTTTAATTTTCTAAATAGGTTCCTTTAACCGCTTAAGACCCGGACCATTACGCAGGTAAAGGACCTGGCCCCTTTTTGCAATTCGGCACTGCGTCGCTTTAACTGACAATTGCGCGGTCGTGCGACGTGGCTCCCAAACAAAATTGGCGTCCTTTTTTTCCCACAAATAGAGCTTTCTTTTGGTGGTATTTGATCACCTCTGTGGTTTTTATTTTTTGTGCTATAAATATATATATATTTTTAACTTTTTGCTATAATAAATATCCCCAAAATTTTGAAAAATAAACTATTTTCTTCAGTTTAGGCCAATATGTATTTAAAAAAAATTCTATATTTTTTACTTTTTGCTATAATAAATATCCCCAAAAAATATATTAAAAAAATATTTTTTTTCCTCAGTTTAGGCCGATACGTATTCTTCTACATATTTTTGTAAAAAAAAATCGCAATAAACGTTTATTGATTGATTTGCGCAAAAGCTATAGCGTTTACAAAATAGGGGATAGTTTTATGGCATTTTTATTAATAATTATTTTTTTTTACTAGTAATGGCGGCGATCAGCGATTGTTTTCGTAACTGTGACATTATGGCGGACACATTTGACACTTTTGACACATTTTTTGGACCATTGTTATTTTCACAGCAAAAAGTGCTATAAAAATGCACTGCTTACTGTGAAAATGACAATGGCAGTGAAGGGGTTAACCACTAGGGGAGTGCTGTAGGGGTTAAGTGTGACCTAATGTGTGTTTCTTACTGTAGGGGGGAATGGCTGGACGTGTGACATCACTGATTGCCATTCCCTATGACAGGGAACAGACGATCAGTGACAAGCCACAGAGAAGAACGGGGATGGTTTGTTTACACTCCCCATTCTTCAGCTCCTGTGACCCGATCGACACTGGCGGCGATCGGGTCCCTGCGGGCGCGGTCATGGAGCTTCAGACTGGGTTGCGAGTGAACCGCCGTCGGCGCAGTCGCGACCCACAGCTGGGTACTTAAAGGGGACATACCTGTAAATCCATGTGCCCAGCCGTGCCATTCTGTCAACATATATATCGTAGTGCGGCGGTCCTTGTTGGTTCACTTACCTTTTCATTCGATTTCCCTTCTAAATGTTTTTTTTTTTGTCTGCATTTCTCACTTCCTTTTTCTCCTCAGTATGCTTGCCCCCATCATCCGAGCCGTTCTGGCTAAGAATTAGTCAGCGTGCTCGCCCCCTCCCTTGGGGCTACATCCCTGCGGGGAGATGCTGTGAATGGATGTAGTCCCAAGGGAGGAGGCGAGCATACTGACTAACCCCCAGCCAGAACGGCCAGATGATGGGGGCAAGCATACTGAGGAGAAACAGGAAGTGAGAAATTCGGACAAAGAAAAAAAACATTTAGAAGGGAAATCAAAGAAAAAAGGTAAGTGAACCAACAATGCACTAGCTTAAAGGAACCTATTTAGAAAATAAAAAACAAACCTTTACAACCCCTTTAATGCCACATACACACGACCGTTTTTCTCGGCAGGAAAAAAAACAATGTTTTTCCCAAAGGGATTCCTCTCAAGCCTGCCTTGCATACATATGTTCAGGCCAAATACCGCCCGTCCTAAGCGTGGTGACGTTCACCACCCACAACGAGACTATAAAGGGGAAGTTTCATTCAAACGGCACCACCCTTTGGGCTGCTCTTGCTGATCCTCGTGTTAGAAAAGTTTAGAGAGAGCTGATTCGCGCTTTTTAGTCTTCGTGCTTTTCAGTCCTCGTGCTTTTCAGTCCGTTACAGCGTGACGAATGTGCTATCTCCATTACGAACGCTAGTTTTACCAGAACGAGTGCTCCCGTCCCATACTTGATTCTGAGCAATGCGCATTTTTTTCCCCTAGGAAAAGCATACACACGACCAGTTTTCTAAAGGGGAAAAAGTCAGCCGGGAAACTCGGTGGTAAAAAAGAAAACATGTTCTCTCTTTTTTTTCCCATAGTTTTCCTGTCGGGAAAACTGTGATGGAGCATACACACGACTGGGATTCCCGGCCAAAAGCTCTCATGGCAGTTTTCCTGCCGGGAAAACCAGTAGTGTGTACGAGGCATAAAGGATTGAAATTAGATACCTCTGCTAGTCAAAAGCAGGAGTCAAGAGGTTTTTATGTGCATGGTACCACCAGTGCCGATCCTGACCTCCCTGGGGCCCTAAGCAAAATGACATGGCACATTAAAAATGAGAAGCAGGGGGCGCTGACGACAGTGACATGTCACATTAAAGAAAGTTGAGAAGTGGAGGGAGGGGGTGTTCTGCTGTCGGAAATGACTCAGCCAGCGAGTTTAGAAGCGGGGTGAGGGGGCGAAAATGACTTCTCACCAGACGGGGCCTCTAGTAATTTGGGGGGCCCTTCGCAGCTTTGCGGGGCCCTAAGCGGCTTGCATAGTGAGCCTATAGGGAGGATCGGCCCTGGGTACCACTATACATTTGTTTAAATCCAGTGTTCTTCCCTTTGTCTTGGTGGGTTCAGAAGGTTATCCTGCCAAGACATACAAAAGGAGCATGTGCCAATCTTGGTGGCAGAGATGTATTACATTTTCTTTATGTGCTACAACATAGAATATGTCAGAGTTTGCAACGTATACAGTACGGAGGGATTGATCCAGAATTTAATTTTGTATCTAATTCCATCCCATAAAGGTTTCAGCTGGTCTAAAAGTGTTTTTCTCCAGTGTTGCTGGGAACTTTTAATATATATTTTCCTCATTTTGTTTCATTGCCTGTTACAGTATATGTAATTAGCTGTGAATTATTATTGGAACCGAGTTCAAATGTTTAATTAGAGTCTTGGCTCGGTTTTTAACCAGAGCTAAATTAGAGGTTAATTACTTAATCAGCTTAACTAGTCTGTGTTTACCCTACAGTGTCATTCATTATAAAAAAAAAAAAAAAACTTTTTCTTAATATAACTGTTTGAAGAAGATGAAGTGTTTATTGTATATACTGAAATAGTTGACTATGTTTAAAGTATATTACATCATGGGAAAATACATTGTAGCTTTAGCACTAAATATAGGCTCTGATCACATCAAAAGCTCCATGTATGTTATTGTTAAAAGGATCAGCACCCAAAACTGATAAGGGGAAGGGGACATTGATAACAATTTCAAAGAATAACTTTCTTTCTTTCTTTCTTTCTTTCTTGTAAAAATGTTAGGTCACAAGTACACAAGTGAGTACACAATGAGGTTTTTGCTGTTTTTTGTGCCATCAAAATATGGGATTGAAGTAGAGTTACTGACAATGTCATCTCAGGCCTCGTACACACGACCGAGTTTCTCTGCAAAAAACAGCAAGAAACTTGCTGGGATTTTTTTCTTGCCGAGGAAACCGGTCGTGTGTACACTTTTCGACGAGGAAACTGTCAAGGATCCCGTCAAGCCAAAAAGAGAGCATGTCTTCTTTTTCCTCGACAGGAATGGAGAAACCTGCCTTGTCGAGTTCCTCGACAGCCTAACAAGGAACTCGACGAGGAAAACGATGTGTTTCGCCCGTCGAGTTCCTCGGTCGTGTGTACGAGGCTTCACACATCAAGTTGATTTCTGGTTTTATAATGCAGAGATTTCTGATTCTTTTTTTTAATTATTGAAAGATCCAGTCCCATATCCCCAGCATTTTATTCCCAAACTTCCCGAGGTATGGATACCCCAATTAAGAACTCCTGAGTTTACAGCCATGACATCAACTAATAATAACCAATTAGCTGTGGGCTTGTTGTACTAAAGATGATGGCTGATTCATTGCTGCAGGATACTACACTATAATTTTTGCTTTATTAAAAACCATAATAACCCACATATAGATGATGCTGCATTCAACTGTAGAAAATGTCACCTGGCCTCATAGCATACACACAGGCTTTGTCCATAAAAGTTCCCCACAACCAGTGCGCCTGGGCCTCAAAGCCCATTTATCCTCTCCAGATGGGCAGGATTAATTATTTAGCCTGTATCGGGACTGACATAGCCTCGACAATCTTCCCCAGAATCCAGAGCTTAAAAATGTTGTTGACTTTTCTTCCCTTTTTAATCTCTTTAAGTTTTTTTTTTTTTTTACTTGTTTTACTATTTTAAAAGGAACAGCATGTAGTCTTCACATGCTTTAAAGGGGAATCCCAGCTAGAACTAAACTAAAGAAATAATTGAAATACATATTTGTGAACTGTTTAACCTGTCAATATTTTTTTTATTTAGTCTATTTTGCCGTTTCTTTTTTTTATTATACACCCCTTCCACACTATATATCCTGGGGGATACCATTATTCAGATCCTGCAGTTCTAGGGATTATGGTGTGGCCCATTTACAAGGAAGAGTAGATATCACTATCTTTTCTCCATTCATGGCATGGCGCCTATGGAGCCTACAGAGTTTTCTCAGTTTAAGGCCATGAATGGGCCATGTCTTTGAATGGCTGGAGCTGCATGAAGACATTCATTTATTGTCTATACATAGGTAGCAGCTGCATGAATACAGTTGCTTCTCCCAATTTGACAGCTATGGGGTGTTGGTGAGTGGCCCCCGAATGCACACAGTGTGTGCGTTTGGGAACACTCAGCTGCACAGCTGTCAAACTGGTAAGAGCAGCTGTGCCCATGCAGCCACTGTGTTCCAATAGAGACGAACGAGCTGCCTGCATGCAGCACCGGTTGGCTTCAGCTGTTTAAAGGCATAGCCCCTTCACGGACTTTGGTTGTAAGCGGGTGTGAATGAGGCCTTATGTCCTGAGCTGCATGTTCACAGCTCAGCTTACAGCAGCCAACCTGGTCCTGTGTGCAGGCATCTCCTGTGCATGTGCAGGGGTAACATCATCCCTTGCCAGCCAATGAAGAGGCCCAAAACCCAGCACACAGGAGAAGATGCTTGCACCGGAGGGACCATTGGAAAGGTGATTATATTTGCCTTTAGTTCTGTAACGAAACATCCCACACTCCGCTTGAGTGCTTTTGTCATATACTGCTTCCTCCCAGTCTGAATATAGATATCAGATATTACAACCGCTGACAACCAATAACTAGGCAGTACTCGTTTTGGCTGCTCAACATGAACTGTTTATTTGAACACAGGCACACAGAGATATTCAAACGTCTCATCAGAAGATTGTCCAATCAGCAGGGAGAGCTGTTGGAGGAATTCCCACCTCCCTTCTCACAGCAAATACACATAGACATATACATCCCATAATAGGTTGCTCCCAAGGCAGACAGATACAATAGAACAATGGGATAAAGCCACAACTAACAAACATTAGTAAACCCCCACCCCACCTCAAACTATCTAGAAGGGGTCTCTGATGAACAGTGGACTTTATCTTCATATATTCTTGAGGTCAGACTGGGGTTCTCGGTCACCCTGTGCACCTAATAGACACAGGGTAACTTACACATAGAAGGGGCTGGGGGAACTTGTCAAGGAGCTTCCAGTACTCTCCAGGGTAACCTGGGTTCCCCAAGCCCCCCCCCCATCCAAAGTGACTCCCTTCACAAGTTCCACTTTAATCTATGAGCGGTAATAACTCACCTGCTGACATAATTATTAAGGAAAATTAAAGGATCTGGTCCAGGTTAACCGCTACCATAAATGCAAGAATTCTGATCACGGTGTATTTTTGTGCAGATTTTTCTAAACCAAGATGCTCTGCATGGCCTTTAAACTCTGGCCAACAGGCTTAGAAGGGCAAGGGTGGGGCTTTTGGATACGCCAGTATCCTCTCTATAAAGAAGGGGCTCAGAGCAGCCTTAAGCCTTAGTACACAGGATGAGATTATCGGACTAACGATCGTCCATTTTTTTTTGTATGCTATTCTCCACTTTGAAAATGAATAGTTTCAAATTCTTTGCAAATTCTTGTACAACAAAATAACAATTCGGAAGTGATGTATTATATTTTCGGGCGAAAACTCTCCTGATTAAATGAAAATCGTATGATCTGGAATCGTTAGAGATACATTTTCGTTTTTGTCCCTTCGCAAAATTTTTGATGAAAGCTGTGCACTAACAAACAGATTATCACATGAGCAATTCGAAATCTGTGTTTTTTTTGTACGATACTCTGATCGTGTGTACAGGGCTTAATGTCAATGACCTAGAAGATGTTGTATGTAAATGTGGCAAACTGCATAGGAATAGATTAGAGTCAATTAGGAAACTGAATTTCAGTTCTGGTTGTTAGATCTTTTGGGACATCAAACTCTGCTGCTTGTTATGATTAGAGGCTGTTTTGTCTTCTATTTTATTTTGTGGTTGATTTCCCTTTAAAAAAAAGTGTTTCATATGGTGGCATTTTTGGGTTTTCATTTATTTTGGAGGGATAATGTTTTGTATTTTATGTCCATAGGGCACTTATTTTAGGTTAAATAGCTTTTTTTGGGTGCTTAGAGCTGAGTATTCACTTGTTACTTTTCATCTGTTCTCTAAACTGCCTTTTGTTTGCAGCATGCTACAATATTGGTTGAAAGAAAAAAATCTAAGTGCAAGAATATCAGTCACATTCAACACACTCCTCTATCCCCCAAAAAATAAAATAAAAGTTAGGAACTATAATTATGAAAACAATAAAAATAAAAGTTAGGCAAGCACCAATTAGGCCTATTATACCTGATTACCTGGCTGATTTTACACTGCTAAATACTTTGCTGTCAAGGTGAAATGGTCCAAAAAAACACACTGCTTAGGACTAGGGATGAGCTTCGTATGTTCGATCATTTGTCGAATTACGAACGTTTTGAGCCTTTCGCGCCAAATTTGAGTTACGCTTCACAGCCCATAATTCACTGCGGCATCGCAGTGCATTGCTGGCTGATGATTGGCCAAGCGTGCACTATGACCTGCATGCTTTGCCAATCACAGCTTGCAAAAAACGGAGAGCCATAGTTGGCCAAAGCCAGGGTGGCTTTGGCTAATTATGGCTCAGGGGGTTTAGTTCACGCCCCGCACTATAAAAGGCCGCCTGCAGGTCGGCCTTGTGTAGTGTGTTGCGGTGGTTAAAAGAGAGAAGATAGAGAGAGTGTCATTTTTAGTAGGTAGATAGAGCAGGCAGGCTAGTCAGTTAAAGTTACAGTGTGTAGAGGATATATATATGCATCCCAGGTGTTGTATATATATTTATACACTGTATAGTTTAGCTAGATCAGCTCTTCCTAATTTACTGGCAGGCAGGTGATTGTGCTAGCTGCAGTATTCTCACGTGGTGTGCTGCCCGTGTCCTCTGCAGTTTGCACCTAAAGCTACGAAGTGTGTGTACTGCCTTTATCCTCTGCAGTTTGCACCTAAAGCTACGTAGTGTGTGTACTGCCTTTGTATTCTGCAGTTTGCACCTAAAGCTACTTGGTGTGTACGGCCCCTGTCCTCTGCAGATTGCACATAAAGCTACGTAGTGTGTACTGCCTGTGTCCTCTGCAGTGTGCACCTAAAGCTACGTGGTGTGTGTACTGTCTGTGCTATTTTTCTCAATGATTTTCATCCATATTGCAGGGACCAGACATTACATTAAAGCCGCAAGCAGTTTTAAATTACTTTTTTCTTATAGTAATCTCATTTTGTGCAGGGACAGTTCTAAACATGTGCCACTTCACAGGCATACTATAGACACCCAGCAGGTACAATATTTAATGGAATTTTTCATTTTTTTATTATTAAAATCACTGCTCCAGAAAAAAACAACCGTTTTTAAAACTTTTTTTACCATTGATACATGTTCCCTGGGGCAAGACCCGGGTTCTCAAAGACGTTTTACGACAATAACTTGCATATTAGGCTTTAAAATTAGCACTTTTGTATTCAAATGTTTGAGTCCCATAGACGTCAATGGGGTTCTAAATGTTCGTGCGAACGCTCGGTCCGTTCAAAGGTTCTGGTGCGAACCGAACGGGGGGGTCGGCTCATCCCTACTTAGGACAACCAAATATAGCTTTAAGGTACTCTAAGCACGCTATTTAAAGATTTTGTGTATTTTCAATGTGGCCCTTGAAAGGATCCTCTACCTGCTATATGGTGTTTTTTAAATGTTTATAATTTGTCCCCCATGGCTGTGTTCCACTTGCCATATCCTCTTTTTACAGTAGCTTGCCTATTAGTCCTAAATTTTGGCCCATAGAGTTCATTGGGATTCACCTGTAAGTTAGGGTTCCTTAAAGTTTAAATACAATTTGACAAATCCTTGGCAAATCTAACCTGAACATACTTTCCCATAACCAATCATATTAACAGGGGAGGGTGGGAATATAGAGGCAGTTGCTGAAGCTGACCAAAAAAATCCCACCCAATTGGTTGTAATGGACTATCTCGGTACTGATAAACAACAACAACTTTTTTTTATAAAAATAAAATATTTATTACATATAAAATTTACATACAAAATTCATCTAAAAATCAATAAACAAATATATTGGGTTCCCCCAAGAGGTATCTGTTGGTGCAATGTATCTCATAAATTAGCGAATCCTCAACTAGTTTCGCGGCAAACACACCGCTTCCTCAGGAGAAATATCCTATAATCATATTAACAGAAAGTGTAAATATTCAGGTTTTTACAAATGCCGTTGCTTTTATGGTTTCCTAAATACTGAACACAAGATATTGTGTTCTTTTTTACATAATATTATTATTGAACATAATTATTATTATTGCTATTATTATTTTTACTGTTATGTTCCAGTTTAAAAGATCTCTTCTTTAGTTAATGGAAAGCACTTCAGAAAAATACAACTGCTGTACAGTATATCATATATAAACAAGACATAAGGTTACGCACACATCCTTTAGACCAAACTACGAAGTAAGTGGTAAGAAAATATTTGGGGAGTTTATTTCTTTAATCTGGTTATAATTGAGATGTTTTTGCTGTACACACAAGTGGTGGAGAATTTGTGGCTTTCACTTCCTGGAGTTTGCCCCCAATTTTCTTAATTGTCCATTTTGTTAGTTAGACGTCAGTTGATGTAATATAGAATGTACAGAATGTCTTTGCTATGTTCGAACTTAAAAGGAAAATTTCCCCCCTTAAAAGTAACTATTTTTCTTTTCAATCAGAATGTTGTGAATGGTCTTTCGTAATGTCCATTTAATTATTTAGCCTTTTACCCAAATACGTCTTGCTTGACTTGATTATTAATACTTGAGGAAATGGGAAAAGAAAACACGATGCTAATTCCTACCCAATCTGTACATTTATTCATTAAAGTTGTGAGCAGGTAATATGAATAAAGTCTAGGTTTATATTCTGTGGCTTGTTGACCCAAAAACCAATGTTGTTTTAATTAGAAGCCTCACATTTTGGGTGCTACGAATAATAGAAAACTCAATTTGGCACAACGCCACCTGGGGCCCAAGAATTAACCATTTCCCCCCCGGAAGGATTTGCCCCCTTAATGACCAGGCCATTTTAGGCTATACGGCACTGCGTCTCCTTAACTTTTTTTTTTTTTAGCCACAAATAGATCTTTCTTTTGGTGGTATTTGATCACCTCTTTTTTTTTTTTTTATAAACAAAAAAAAGACCAACAATTAAAAAAATAAATAAAAGTTTTCTTAACTTTCTGCTATAATACATATCCAAAAAAAAAAAAAAACTAATTTATTCATCAGTTTAGGCTGATTCTTCTACAGATTTTTGGTAAAATCCCAATAGGTGTAAATTGATTGGTTTGCGCAAAAGTTATTGCATCTACAAACTATGGGATATATTTAGGGACTTTTATTTTTTTCATTGTTTTTACTGGTAATGGTGGAAATTTTAGCAGGACTGCGACATTGCGGCAGACAAATCTGACCCCAAATTACATTTTTGGGGACCAGTGACATTATTACATTGATCAGTGCTATAAAAATGCATAGCAGTGATCATTGTGTTCTTCCAGTAGGGAAGGCTCCCTGCCAGCAGAACACAATAGCACTGAAGAAGGGATTGGCCCATCAACGCTGACTGTGTTGATGGAGGTATTGCTATCCAGAGTTTTGTTAATGAGCGATTGTGTTGTTGGGGGTATCGAGAGATTTATATCTATGGCTTGCTCTAGTGCAGACTTCTAGGAAGATAACTCAAGCAGGAAATTGCATTTCTGGAGACATTTTGTACACCACTTGTGTACAGAACACCACCAGGTTGCCATATTGCTTTGAATTTTACAGAAAATGCAGCTGCAGATTGAAAAGGAACGGTCTTTTTTTAATAACATTAAATTACAATATGGCTATTGTAGCAATTGTATATGTTATGGGTTTTTTTTTGCACAAAAGTGGAGTTACCCTTTAATGCTTTCTCTTGTATCATCCAGCAAGCATTAATACCTTTCAGCAGAACAGTCAGATTTTTCTTCACATAGAAATTTATAGCATTTGTCAATTTGAATCCTAGCCAAGTACATTTAAACCTTTAGAATGGAAATTAATATTCTGGCACAAGGCCCGATGAAGTTAAAACCGATGCTTGCTCCTGCTATGTTTCATTTTTATATTTCGCTAATGATATAAGAACATGGGAGAGGGATACGAGTTTAGAAATGAAAAGGTAAAATCTTCCTTAAACACAGTCTGGGTTTAAACAAAGCAGACCTCGTCAATGTTTGCCCAGAACAGTTTTAATCACAACTCAACCTACGTTTTCTGGAATAAATAGAGACTATCCAGAGTATCATTTATACCCATGTGTTTATATTAGTTTTTATGCTGGGTTCTCTATCTTTGAGCATTTTTCCCAATGTAGCCTCTTGTTCAGATACACTATATTGCCAAAGTATTGGACGCCTGCCTTCACACGTACATGAACTTTAATGGCATCCCAGTCTTAGATACGTAGGGTACAATATTGAGTTGATCCACCCTTTGCAGCCTTTGCAGCTATGACAGCTTCGACTCTTCTGAGAAGGCCGTCCACAAGGTTTAAGAGTGTGTCTATGGCAAGTTGTTCCACCCCATCGCTCATCCGTGTCTTTATGGACCTTGCTTGTGCACTGGTCCAAATTGGTGGAGGGGGGATTATGTTGTGGGGTTGTTTTTCAGGGGTTTGGCTTGGCCTCCCTATTTCCAGTGAAGGGAACTCTTAAGGTGTCAGCATACCAAGACATTTTGGACAATTTCATGCTCCCCAATTTGTGGGAACAGTTTGGGGACGGCTCCTTCCTGTTCCAACATGACTGCGCAGCAGTGCACAGGAATTTGAAGTGAACACCTCAAACTCGTTGTGTTCCTGAAACCATTCTTAAATTCATTCAACCAGGCCACTTTCTTCCACTATATATATATCGATGCATCGTTAAAACCAAATAGCATAACATCAGTCCATTGATATTTAAATATAAAACTTTTGTCCATTCAGATGAACCCAATGAAAAGTGTAGGAAGCATAGACATCCAAATATAAGAAGATTTCCAAAGCCTTCCTTCCACTGTGCATAGACTGATCCACACAGCATCTGCAGTGAATATGCCAAACCACTTACCTGACAGTGTTGTCCCCTAAATGATAGAACAGTCAATTGCACCTTTAAGATAATTCTCTTGGGCTCCCACACTCTCCGGTCACAGTTCCATTAAAGGCCTCTTCACCCAACATTAATGGATATGCTCCTTATAAAAGTATGACAACAGCTACAAAGTGTAGTTAATTTTAAAATATTTTTTTTTTTTAAAGTATTGCACTTACATATGCATATCTCAAAATCTGCTCTTGTTGTTGTTATTCCCCTGGTTGACCTTCTTTCATTGGTTCCGTTTCCAATGCTCACGTGCCCATTGTAGACACTTATGGGTGTGAACACAGGTCAGCATGCACAACAAACTGTGATGCACTGTGTGTTTTGACACCTTTTTATTGGAAGCAGCAACCTTTTTCAGAAATTTGAGCTACAATAGCTCATCTATTAGATTGGACTACGCAGGCCAGCACGTCCACCAAAGGATGTCCACATCACACATTCTAGGAGGCAGTGACTAAGTGAAGGATAGTTTTCCACCTTGCACACCACTCAGCGTCTTCGCCGCCTCTCTACCAATTTTTCCATTGGCTGCCACTCACCCAATGAATTAAATTCAAAATACTAACCATAACTTATAATGCCATCCACACCTTGGTCCTCTGCTACATCACTAACCTAGTCTCAAAATACCAACTAAATTGTTCTCCCAAGACCTCCTGCTCTCTAGGTCCCTTGTCACCTCCTCCCATGCTTACCTTCAGAAATTCTCCCGAGCCTCTCCCATCCTTTGGAATTCCCTACCCCAATCAGCCCTTCCTGCCTCCACCTCCACACTTTTATTTTCAGCTCATCTCCCATGGTTATTACCTTTTGTATCACTTGACTCTCCCTATTAGATTGTATTTTCTAACGAGCAGGGCTCTCTGATTCCTACTGTATTGAATTGTATTGTAACTGTACTGTCTGCCCCCACATTGTAAAACGCTCCGTAAACTATTGGCGCTATATAAATCCTGTATAATAATAATAACAATAAAGTTTTGCACAATCTGGTTCAATGTAAGTATCTGGTGTCAGGAGCATCGAGTGCTCCTGCTCCTAATTCCAGCTTCTGGGTTTTGGCTAAGGGAAATTCTCCTTGTCTGTCTGTCCACCTGCAAGGTGATTAATGTGATCAGTCTCTGGGCGGAAACAAAACCTGTTATAAGCCAGCCAAATCTTTACTTGCATGCTTGTGATAGAGAGTGATATGCATGTTATTCCTGATCAAGCCCCCTGTCCGTCCTGCTCTGCTAGATTGGATTTCCCTGTGTATGACTTGGACTGTATTTTGGATTATTCCCTGAACTCAGCATGCCTTTTATCTGGACTGTCATAGAACCACACTGTCTGTGTGGCTTTATGTTGGGATGTGGATAGATCCTTGCATGCTTGCACATCTGACATCTCTTATTTAGTTATAAGATATTGCTAAAAAAAAAGTTTTGCTTTTTATGGTCTCTGCAGAAGAGGAATATTTGTATGCCCTTTAACCATAAATGTAGCCCCAACGTGCTCTTTGGCGGTCATATTTAACTTCCAATGATTTCCCCTTTTGCACACAGCACATGGTTCTTGGTATGAAGCAAGCAATTTTCATTGTTTGTGTTTCATGCTGTCCGTCAGCCTCCTGCTAAGTGCTGCTGAGAGATTGTTGTGGTTTCATTAGGGTCACACCATGATCACCTCTGACATCTCCCAGGATTGGCTAATGTACTCTGATCACATGATCTGTCACCCAGAAAACAAAGGGGCCTTTGAGCGAGGCACCTCTGACACCCCCCCTTTTCCCGAACCACCAGCCATTCATGTGTATTTATCATCACCTATGGAAACAGACTTGAAATATCAAGTGCTTGCAGCATGTCAGACTGGGCCTATTAGAAATGCCTTTTAACCTCCATCTATGCTAAGTATCCTGCAATAAACTCAGGGGAATGATCCAGGAACAATTTCCCCTTTGTATAGCTGGATTCCTGCACAGGAGAGAAGAATCAAAAGACTTCAGACCTTTCAGTAGCAAATAACAGCCCTTAGAATGATGTGATGAGGCACTTTTAACCACTTCACTGCCCCTCTATAAAAAAGGATTGCAGATCTGCAGTTTGTTCTTTTTCTTGGCTGTTAATGACGACTTGTGAATGCATATAACAGCAAAACCACTCTTGAGGTCAAAATAGTTTTCTTTTTTTCATGTTGGATAGTGTAGGTAAGATTTAGAACATCTATCATGTTTTATTGCTAATACAGTAAAACCTTGGTTTGAGAGTAATTTGGTTTGAGAGCATTTTGCAAGACAAGCTACATTTTTTAATACATTTTGACTTGATATACAAGCGGTGTCTTGATATACAAGTAACGTCATGTCACAACTGAGTATAAAATAGAAGAGAGGCGCCTCTAAGTGTAGCAATATGGTTACATTTATTGAAGGTACAACATTTAGCAACATATTGCTACACTAAAGCCTCATACACACAGTCGGACTTCAAACAAACTTTTCTGTGGATTTTTGTTTGAAGGGCGTTGGCCGTGAACTTGGTATGCATACACACCACAGGACTTTTTCAGCAAACTTTCCCCAAATCACTTTTTGAGAACAACTGTGACCCCCCCCCCCACTTGGTTTGAGAGCGTTTTGCAAAACAAGCAAAATGTTTTAATACATTTTGCCTTGATATACAAGCGATGTCTTGATATAAGAGTAGCGTCATGTCACAACAGAGTATAAAAAAGAAGAGAGGAGACTCCAATGCCGTGTACACATGATCGTTTTTTCATCTGAGAAACCGATCGCGTGTGGGCCACATCGGACTTTTTTCCATCGGTGTAAAAAAATAGAACATGTTTTAAATTTTTCTGATGAAAAAAAAAAAGATAGGGAATTCAGATCGTCTGTGTGGAACTCCATCGGAGCAAAATCCATGCATGCTCAGAATCAAGTCGACGCATGCTTGGAAGCATTGAACTTCATTTTTCTCAGCTTGTAGTAGTGTTTTACATCACCGCGTTTTGGACGGTCGGAATTAAGTCTGATTGTGTGTAGGCAAGACTGGTGAAAGTCAGCTTCATCGGAATTCCGACGAAAAATTCCATTGGATTTTATTCCATCAGAAATCTGATCGTGTGTATGTGGCATAAGTATAGCAATATGGTTACATTTAATGAAGGTACAACATTTAGCAATTTATTGCTTCACTTAGAGGTGCCTATCTTCTCTTTTATACTCTGCTTTGATATACAAGTGCTATGGATTACAAGCATGTTTCTGGAACACGTTATGCTTGCAAACCAAGGTTTTACTGTACTTCACAGTATATAGGCAACTTTAAGGTTTATCTGAAGCCTTCACTATCTTAAAATAAAGTATCCCAGTGGGGGGATTTCCCTTCACTTCCTGTCTCAAGGGCACAACAGGAACTGAGAGGCAGACAGTTGTCTTTAGAAAAGGTGTCTGTGCCGGAAGATTTTCCCTCATCTACTGTTTTGGAGGCAACTGTAAAATTTCCCATCACTTTCTGCCTTGGTGGCAATGATTACCAAAATAAATAAAGAGGTGAAAAGAGGACTGAATCCCTCAGCAGGAACACAGAAAGAAAAAAGACCTGTCTTTTCGTTTTGGCTGTAGATATGCTTTAACAAAAAAATAATAATAATTTTTGCTGTTGGTTTTATCATGGACCGTAAAAGAAAACAAGGACAAATATACTGGAGATAAGCTTTATTGCTATAACTCATCCATATAAATAAAACCTTTGAATTACCCATGACCTAAGAGAAGAATAAACCTTCCATGGCCAGCTTCACTTATGAATTGTTAGATAAGATGCTTCAAATTATTTACAAGAGCGCAAACAGGAAGTACAAAGTGCCTAAAGGGAAACGTTTGATCAACTAGTTCCCCTGCTGAAAGTAATCATTGCTTCTTCCAATGATATGATCACTGAAAACCATACATTTATAACTTTGGCGCATATTCCTAATACTTTAGCCTAGTACACGCTATTTTTTTTATTTTCGTTCAACCCAGCGGGATTACCCAGCGGCACTACTGATCCGGCATTAGTACAGCAATCTCTCCCACTGAGTTGTTGTGTTCTGACTGACGTCCCCCCTGCCAGACTCCAATCAGTGCTCTCAGCCATTGGCTGAGAGTGCTGGTCGGGAGCTGGTTGGTTGCTGTTTTTCCAGCATGGTCGTCCGACAGAAGCTGGCCAAACGGCATACACACGGGCCGAATGTCCGACGATTCTTATTGAACCGGGCCCGGCGGGCCGATGTTGGGCGGCATTAGGCCCATGTTTGGGGCTTTACTTCTCCTCAGTGCTACAGCCTTAGCTATGTGTTTGGTTTTGCAACAATTGTTAACTCTCAACCTGGTGAACCAGGATATTTCTCTTGTCTGGGTTGTTGAGAACTTCCTGGCATGAGATGGTACATTTGATAGATATGTGGCCTGCAACATATCTCTCATTTGACAACCACTTTGTCATAGCAGATGCATGTTCAGGGCTGTATTTACTATAATGACAAGGGCTAATGGCAGAAGCAGGTAGCACTAAACCTTAAAAAGTACAATCTGATAACTTTGGAGGGAAGGGTGTGCAGGGAATGCTGAGTGGAGTCAGAAGAGTTGCTATAGCTTAAGAACCATGAAGCCATCTCTCTCAATTTGTGCCTGTACAGTTAAGTAGTTCAATAAATACCAACACAGGAATATATCAGTTTCCACCGGATACACTAACTTCCACAATTATATTGGCAGGTTAATTGGCATTTAAAAAAATTGGCCTTGCAGTGATGTCCAGCATAATTTAACCAACTACCTGTATGCCCCAACTGTCATGGACACACTCTCTTGGGGCACATGATCTTGCTAGATTGCTAAGTAACACTCAAACATCATACCAACACAGGCAGAGGCATGATGGGACTTGTAGCTTTGCAACATCTGGGGGCCGCCAGTTTGAGACCCCTGACCTAGGAGATACAGTGAGAATCTGCATTACTTACCTGACTGCCCGCTCCAATTGGCTCAAGGGCATTTCTCTTATTCCCAAAGCTTAAAGGGGTTGTAAAGGCAGAAGGTTTTTTATCCTAAAGCTGAGTCCCACACAAAAATGGAAATTCCGCTTTTCGGAACCCCCCCCCCCCTTCAGTGTCACATTTGACACCATTCAGGGGGAGGGGGGAGCAGATACCTGTGTAATACAGGTATTTTGCTCCCACTTCTGGGCATAGATACCCGAGCCACCTGCGGTTATCTACGCCCCTTCCCATTCCCCCCGCTGTCTTCTGGGAACCACACAGGTCCCAGAAGACAGCAGGGACCAATGGTATTGCGCAGCGTGAGTCGCGCATGGACAGTAGGGAACCAGGACGTGAAGCCGCAAGGCTTCACGTCCTGATTCCCTTACTGAAGATGGCGGCGGCAGCATCCGACAGCCAAGGGATCGATCGGCTTCGGGTGCTGACATCGCGGGCGCCCTGGACAGGTATGTGTTCTTATTTTAAAAGTCAGCAGCTGCAGTATGTGTAGCTGCTGACTTAAAAAAAAAAAAATAGACGGACCTCCGCTTTAATGTATTCTATGAATCAAGATAAAATGGCTTCTGTGTGCAGCAGCCCCGAGCCCCCCTCAGCTCCCCTAACACTTATCTGAGGTCCCTCTCTGTGCGGCAATGTTCAGAACTGTCTCAGCCGTCTGAAAGTTCTACTTCCTGATTGGCTGAAACACAGCAGCAGGTGCCATTGGCTCTTGCTTCTGCCAATCAAAGTCAGCTAGCCAATCAGGAGAGAGAGGGGGTGGGGCCGGGTTGGGGCTCAGTATCTGAATGGACACAGGGAGCTGTGACTCAGCTTGGGTGCCCCCATAGCAAGCTGCTTGCTGTGGGGGCACTGGACAGGAGGAAGGGGCCACGAGCGCAGAAGAGGAACTCAAGAAAAAGAGGATCTGGGTTTGATCTGTGCAAATCCATTGCACTTTGCTCTGTTGTAATAGTTTGTTTATAAAGTAAGACATGGTGGGAGGTTCTGGGTAGATCACTTATATAGAGTGACTTTCCGTGTACTCAACAAGCATTTAACCCTTGCAGAATAGGGGGCCCCATTGCAAGGGTATTTTTTGTGCCCACAGTTGAGGTTTAAAGTGCAGGGGAAGATGGGCTTACAGAATAGCCAGAGTTATGCTTTAAGGCACAATTATTGCTGACTCCCTGGTTTTCCCAGCAAG